>NC_057814.1:211254714-211387841 GCF_018294505.1 Triticum aestivum
GGAGTGGGGGAGGGTGCGGGGGGTCGGCGGCGGCGGCCGGTGGAGCGGGGGAGATGGTGCGTGGGGTGCTCGGCGGCGAGGGGGACCGAATCTGGCGAGGTGGGATAGCGATCGAGATGGAGGGGGATCGAGATCGAGTGTCCATGAAATTTAAAAACATTCATGAGTTCAAAAAGTGCCCATGAAATACAATCGAGAAATGAAGGCTACAATTTAAATACAATCGATCTTAGCTAGCTATCTGTTCACAATCTTCTTGCCCTTATTTTTCGTAAATGGAGTTCTTCTCTTGAACGGACGTCCTTTAGGTAGGGTGGTCCTGCTTCTTCTTGTGGTGTATGCTGATACTTCATCGTCGTCGTCATGTTCCATCTTCAGGTCGCCGTACTTGTCGAAGTCTTGCTCATTGGTGACTCCATCCATTCCGATGATCTTCCTTTTGCCTCTCCTCACGACAACACGACTAGGCTTTGATGGGTCGGTAATGAAGAAGCATTGGTCCACTTGGGAAGCCAGTACCCATGTCTCATTTTTCGCGGTGACGTTCGCGCCTGCGGTCTTGGATTTGGCTTCGGGTATAACCATGGTGGTGAAATACCGGTCTTCTTTTATGACGCTATTGGCCCATCTGACACGGAACATCGGGACCTTCTCTCCAGCGTAGCTCAGCTCCCAGATCTCCTCGATCCTTCCGTAGTATCTATCCTTGTCGTTACCGGTGTAGGATTCCATCGTTACCCCGGAGTTCTGATAACCATCGCTCTTCATGTCCTTGTCCTCGGTGTAGAATGTGTAGCCGTTGATATCGTACGCCTCATACGTCATCAGGTTGTGCTCGGCGCCCTGTGACAAGGCGAATATGAGTTGTTCTTCCGCGAAAGAATCCTCATGTAAAGGGTACGACAGAAGCTTCTGCTTGAACCAAAGCGTGAAACATGAGTTGTGCTCTTTGATTATATCTCCATCCATCCTCTGTTGGCCTCGGTCATTGTACGTCTTCTCAATAAACGTTTTGTGCTCTACCACCCAAGGATCGACCACGTCTATGTGTTGTAGCGCGACTAGGTTTTCTCTTTCAAAGTCGGCGAGTCGACCATCGAAGTCGACATGCATTTCGCGGCGACCCGCATGGTGACCCCATCCAGCAAGCCTGCCGAGGTGCCTGTTGACGGGCAGACCAACGGGGTTCTCGATGCCTAGATAATTCGTGCAGTAGGAGATGCACTCTTCGGTCAGAAAGCCCCTGGCTATGCTTCCCTCTTGACGTGACATGTTGCGAACGTATCCTTTGATGACACCATTCATCCTTTCGAACGGCAACATGCTGTGCAGGTACGTCGGCCCGAGTTGGATGATATCATCCACGATATGGACCAGCAGATGCACCATAACGTCGAAGAATGCGGGAGGGAAGTACATCTCAAGCTCGCATAGTATCACCATGATCTCTTCCTGTAGCCTTCTGAGTTGCCTCACGCCAACCGACTTCCGAGAGATGACGTGGAAAAAGTTGCATAGGCCAAATAGCGTTACACGGACATGCGCGTCCATGATCCCACGGATTGCAACTGGAAGTATCTGCGTCATCAGCACGTGATAGTCGTGAGACTTCATCCCGCTGAACTTCTGCTTCACTGAGTCTAGGTATCTGCTTATCTTCCCCGCGTAACCGTAAGGAAGTTTTACTCCTACGAGGCAGGTGAAAAATTGATCGATCTCCTCCTGACTTAGAGTGAAGCACGCGGGAGGGAAGTCATTTCTGGACTTCTTGGCCTCTTTGCCTTTGCGACGACTTTCCGTGTCCTGCTTCGCCTCATCATCATCATCATCATTAGCGTGAAGCTCCTCCCTGATGCCCATTGATTTCAAGTCTGCCCTTGCTTTTGGCCCATCTTTGGTCCTCTCTGGCATGTTGAGCAGGGTACCAAGCAGACTCTCGCACACGTTCTTCATGATATGCATGAAATCAAGGCTGTGAGGCACACGGTGGATCTTCCAGTACGGCAAGTTCTAGAAAACAGACCTCGTTTTCCATACCTTCAGCAGTGGCTCTGGCGCCTTTCGCTTCTTTCCCGGCTCTGGCGCCTTTTGCTTCTTTCCCGGCAATCTTTCCAATTTTTCAACAGCTCGTCTATTTCCTCGCCGCTCCTCGTACGCGGGTGTCTTCGGGGTTCGGTTTCACCATCGAACAGATCCTTGCGTTTCCTCCACGGGTCATCATCGCGAAGCCACCTTCGATGTCCCATGAACACGGTTTTCGAAGACCCGGGATCTCTATCTAGCTGGCGATACGTTGTGTCATCCATGCACCTGACGCATCCAGAAAATCCGTGGACCACCTGCCCCGCGAGATACCCGAAACCGAGATAGTCGTGCACCGTCGTGAGCAGTGCGGCTCTCATAGGGAAATATTCTTTCTCTGCGGCGTCCCACGTATTGGCTGGCGTTTTCCACAGCGTGTCTAGCTCCTCTTCCAGCAGCCCCAGATACAGATTGATGTTGGTCCCTGGTTGTTTCGGCCCTTCAATTAGCATACTCATGTGAATGTACTTCCTCTTCATGCACAACCAGGGGGGAAGGTTGTACATCCACACAAACACATGCCAGGTGCTATGTGTGCTTCTCTGGCTGCCAAATGGATTGACTCCATCAGTGCTCGCGCCCAGCACGATGTTCCTTGGATCGTTCCCAAATTCTGGGTGTTCGAAGTTCAACGCTTGCCACTGGCTCCCATCCTTAGGGTGACTCAGGATCTTGTCTTTTTTATTTATCTCCGGATCATTTGCGTCATCTTCTCGCTTCTTCTCCTCCCTATCCACGTGCCAACGCAGGAGCTTTGCTACCTTAGGGTCCGCGAAATACCGCTGTAGACGAGGAGTGATCGGAAAGTACCACACAACTTTTTGAGGAGCTTTCTTCCTCTTCTTGTATCGAGTGACGCCGCACACCGGACATATGGTAGACTCCGCGTGCTCGTCCCGATAAATGATGCAATTGTTCATGCACACATGGTATTTCACGTGCGGTAAATCCAGAGGACACACGATTTTCTTCGCCTCCTCGAAACTGGTCGGGCACTTGTTCCCCTTGGGAAGACGTTCGTGCCAGAATGACATGTTCTTGTCGAAGCATGCGTCGGTCATTTTGTGCTTTACCTTCATCTCCAAAGCCATGAGCGTTACTTTCAGGCGGGTATCCTCGGGCCTGCATCCTTCATACAATGGAGTAACCGCGTCTATCTCCAGTTGATCCAGCTTGGCTTTCTCTCGGGCGGCAGCTCTTGAATATGAGGGTCCTGCACCCAGCCCATCGATGGTCCATCGTCGTCTGCTCCGCCGGCATCTTCATCTTCATGATCATGCCTTTCGTCTGCTCCTGCATCTTCCTCATCATCATGTCCGGCATCTTCTACATGATGACTATGTACAGCATCACAGTCGTGATCATGTCCTGGAGATTCTTCGTCTTCTCGCCCGCCCGAGCCGCGGTGGTTGTCTTGCTGCCCATCCTCATTTCTTGCGCGACCCCCATGGACGACTTCATAGTCATCTTCATCACCTTGCCACCGATAGCCATCCATGAAACCACGCAAGAGCAGGTGGTCCCGCACCTGCCCGGAATCCGGGTCCGCAATAAGGCTCTTCAGCTTGCATCTTCGACACGGACATCTTATCTCCGTCTCGTTCTTTTCAAGCATCTCGGCCTTCGCGGAGCTCAAAAACCTATTCACGATGCCTTCGGTCATCGTGCGGACCATGGTCGCCTGCGGGGTAGAGCAAAATGATGTTTTAGAACCAAGAAAAAATTTGGCATGACTTTCCCTGAAAATAGGACCAAAAAGAATGCATAGTGCCAAAATTCTCGCCGAAACGGAAATGAATCAACATTCCGGCAAAACATTGGCAACTATCGCATTTCAAATACTGGTACCTGCAAACACAAACATATATGCAACACCACAAACATACATAGATCTAGCTAGGACATAAAAAGTGCATGTGCACGTTGTTGGAGGGAGAACAACATAAAGATAGCTTCCCCCTTACTTACCTATCAAAAAAAGGGGGTTTAACCACATAATTTGGATGAATTTATGGTGCAAATGAGGTGAGGAGGAGGAGGCAGCCGAGACAAGCTTGGAGGAGGGAGGAGAGAATGAAGTGGGGAAAGTGAGTGGGTAGGTGTGGCTGTCCAAAATATCTAGCTCGTCCCAGGTTACTAATGGCGCACCACCACCTAATGCGCCATTAGTAACCCTGGTTACTAATGGCGCACCTGCTGGTGGTGCGCCATTAGTAGTTTTGCAAAAAAAAGACACTAATGGCGCACCAGGGAGCAGTGCGCCATTACTAGCTTAAACTAGTAATGGCGCACTGCCCCAGGTGCGCCATCAGTAGTTTTGCAAAAAAGTAAAAAATAAAAAAAATATTATAGTGGCGGACTATGTGGCTGGTGTGCCATTACTAGTTAGAACTAGTAATGGCGCACTGTGCCCTGGTGCGCCATTAGTATGCCTGGCAAAAAAAATTGTTACTAATGGCGCACCGTGTGTCTGGTGCGCCATTATTGTATTTCACACTAATGGCGCACCAGCACATGGTGCGCCACTGCTACATAGCACTGGCGCACCACATGTCTGGTGCGCCATTAGTGGCCATTCCATCTATAGCCCTTTTCCTAGTAGTGCCGCCAGCGAGGTATGTTATTTTTGATGCGCCCCTAACTTAATTGTTTCGAGGATGATGTCAGAGCTTTTATTATTGCTCTTTTGGGACTGGATAGAGAGGGCGAAGCGGATCCAGTGTTCGGCTCCGCTGCCTGAAGAACCAGTCATCCCGCGTTTAGCAAAGATGCTGGTGTCGGCGCCATATAAGGCGCCGGAGAAGAAGGCCAAGAAGACGGCAAAGGGGGCCAAGAGTGGCCTCCGTCGCAAGGGCACTTCGGACGTGACGCCCGAAGATGACGAAGCTCATTCCTCTGTCCCTAAGGACTATGACGAGGAAGAGGAGGAGGAGGAGGAAGAGAACGATCCTCTCCCTGAGGAGAGGAAGAAAAAGAGGGTGGTTTCGGCGCATCTAGAGGTGGAAGCACCCAAGAAGGGGAAGGGCTTCTCAGCGGTCAACACCGCATGGGACGTTGACAGCAGTCCGGAACGACGCCCCCGCACCAGGCCCCCGGCCGCCTCGTAAGTGACACGACTCGCTCATGCGCACATCCAGCCCTTTCTCTCTATTATCTTGACATAGTTAAATGTACTATTGCAGTCCGGCCCGCGACCTACTCCAACGTTCCTCATCTGGAGGTTCGTTGGCTCCGTCGGAGATGGCGAGCATGTCGCCACCGCCTTCTTATTCCCCCGGGGCCAGGGATGACACCGAAGTGTTGTCCCGGAGGGCCGCTCCGAACCGGGGAGGAGCCCAGGACGCTGTCCGGGAGGCGCCACGAGGCGAAGCCTCCGCTGCCGGACACATGGGGGAGACGATCCCCTTGGAGACTGGTGAAGAGGGCCTCATTCAGTTTGGCCCTTAGCCGAATACAACTCCAAAGACCCATATGGCTCCGGAGTTGGGCGAGCAGCCCCCTTTGAAGGAGGGGGGTGCGCCGCTTCCGCCGGTGGTCCCTGTCCATCCAGGGGCGCCGGATAACCTGATGGAGGCGCTACGAGGCGCCTCCGTTATGGACGAGCACCGTGTACTTATGGTCGCGGTGATCGAGAAGGTTCAGTCCGCCAAGAGTGGACTGAACGAAGCCTGCAGCAACCTGTTGACAGGTTTCGAGGTAAGAGAAAAAACCCCATGTAGTCAGTAGCCCCTGAGACACTGTCTGGTGTTCGGCGAGAAGAACGGGACAGTGGATCAATCCTCTATTGTAGGAGACTAACGTAATATGTATGCATAAGCAGGCGTCGCTGTTAGCCGCAACCTTGCATGCTGCCGAAGTCTCTGAATTGAAGCAGAGGCTGGAGTGGACCGAGAACGAGCTCGGCGAGGTTACAATTCGGCTTCAGGAGAAGCAAGGTGAGTAACGTCTTGCTCTGTGTTCGCAAAGCATAGGCACTGTGTATTGACTGTAATGTCGTAATATGTGCAGGAGCCGCGACCGAGGTCGAGGCCCTGAGGAAGGCCTTGGGTGAGGCAGAGGAGAAAGCTGTCCAGCAGCAGGCCGCTCGTAAGAAGCTCAAGGCCCGGGTCAAAGAAGTCCAGCAGGAGCTCCAAGATGCAGTGAAAAAATGCAAGGCCTTGGAGAATGATGCGTCGGCTCAAGAGGCCGAACTCACTAAGGCTCATCAAAGCACAGAGACCGCACAGAATAAGGCCCAGGCTGCCCTCCAGGAGATCCAGGAGGTCAAGAAGATCACGGCGGGTAAGGCATTTAAGATGCAAAGCAAGTATGCAGAGAGGCAATAACTTTTACTGACCCGGGTTCGGAGTTCCCCAGGGGCTTTTGCGGATCTACCACGCAGCGTATCAGACGCTGCAGAGTTCTACCGAGCCGAAGGAGGAGGTTCTACGGAGAAGCTATTCTGGTCGCAGTATGCGACGCCAGAGCATCCCGTTTCCTTCACCGATCAGCTGAAGCAGCTGGTGGAGCTGCACAGGGTGGCCGAACTAGCCATGAAGGATTTGATAATCCGGCTCTGGCCAGCCGAAGCTATGCCCGGCAGCTACTTCTGACTCGTGAGGCGGCTAGTGGAAGCTTGTCCGCGGCTGGACGTCATCAAGCGCTCTGCCTGTATTGTAGGTGCCCGTATGGCCTTTGCTCGTTGCAAGATGTGGTGGGCGAAGATGAACGCCGTTGAAGTTGCCAGCGGGCCGCCGGAGGGCAAAGAGCACCGCACACCCGAGAGATATTTTGCGGATGTCATAGAGGGGTCTCGACTTGTGGCCGCTCAATGTTCGCAGGACATTGTGTTTGAATAAATGTATTCATGCTGCCCTTGCATTGTATCATGGAAACAAAGTCTGGAATGTAATTTTGTTATGCTTTAATTGTTTCCTCCTGTACGGCCGTATTATTTGTAATCAGAGGGTTGGCCAGTCGTCGGCTTCTACCCTCGTGTAGGTAGTACGGAGGTGTTCGGGATGGGATCTAAACAATCTTGATCCAATTATATGATCCTTTGGAGGAGGAGTTTAGCACAACGAACAAGGCAATCAGACTATATGGCTTAAACGCCCTCACTTAGCCATAGGAGTTTTATAATTGAGCAAGTGCGCAGCCCCTGGTCCGAGCCAGGGTGCTGTCAGCATATGATCGGGAAGTGCCAATCCTTCACATGACGCGGAAAAAAAATCTCCAACGATTTTGTAACCCTCGAACAGCTGACCAGCTCTCGCCGTATGATGACAGTCAGTTTTCAGATTTCTTTACTGAGGTGCTCATCCGGTCAAGGCCAGGGCACAATCGCAGTAGTTCTCCCTTTACTACCCTAGCCGATGGAGCGGAACGTTGGGTAGCAAGCACAGGAACCGGGCAACCCAAGTATTGACCAAAGACATGATTCGGAGCCAATGCATATAATGCTAAATTCGGGGTGCCAAACTTATATATAAGAAGTGTTCGGTCTTTGCTGCCGTATTGTGGGGCGATAAGTAGCCCCTGGCGAATATGAGACGTACCAAAGAGTACCGATGCAGCCGATGAGCAGATCGAAATAAAATGAAGTAGGAGGCGAAAACCACAGAAACTGGGCTGCAAACCATTTTCATTATAACTGGGTGGATACGTCCAGGCGTATCTTGTACAAATAGTGCGATAAGCCTCCGGGCTATTTAACATGCCGGGATCAAGAGGGCGCATCGTGCGGGTCCTAGGAAATAAATATAAATACCGTTAAGAGGACGTATAGAGGTTACTCTATGCACCTATGCTGCTTGCATCCTTTGTATGCCGATCCTTCAAAAGGGACTGGTCGGCCAGCCGTGGGAAAAGAAACCTGGAACAAAAAGAAAAAGGTGAAAAGTATGTGTGTCCGGGATCAGTCTAGCCGAATTGTAGATCCTGGGTAAGCTTTTGCCTTCGTCGATGTCCATGGGATTTTGAGTGTATGCGTGGTGCGAATGCCACTACTTCATCGGGACTGGGACGGAGGCCGAATTGCTAATCGAGCTCTTGACGAGCCGCACTGTCCTGCTGCAGTGTAGTCTGGAACCTCCTGATGATGTCCAGGGGCTCGATAGCCGCACTATGGTGCTGCTTGAGAAGGCCACTCTGTACCTCTGCCTAGGGCGGCGGTGTGCTCCTCTGTTCGGAGGGAGCGTTCCATATTGCCATTGACTGTTATGAAACCGCGTGGACCGGGCATCTTGAGCTTGATATAAGCGTAGTGTGGCACTGCGTTGAATCTAGAAAATGTTGTTCGTCCGAGCAGTGCGTGGTAGCCGCTGCGGAAGGGGACGATGTCAAAGATTAACTCCTCGCTTCGGAAGTTGTCCGGAGAACCGAAGACCACTTCCAGCGTGATTGAGCCCGTACAACGGGCCTCTACGCCTGGTATGACTCCTTTAAAGGTAGTCTTTGTTGGTTTGATTCGTGAGGGGTCAATGCCCATCTTCCGCACTATGTCTTGATAGAGCAGGTTGAGGCTGCTACCACCGTCCATCAGGACTCGTGTTAGGTGAAACCCGTCAATAATTGGGTCAAGGAATAGTGCGGCTGAACCACCGTGGCGGATACTAGTTGGGTGGTCTTGACTATTGAAGGTGCTCGGGAACGACGACGACGGATTGAATTTTGGGGCGACTAGCTCTACCGCGTAGACGTCCCTAAGCGCTCGCTTACGCTCCCTTTTGGGGATGTGTGTACCATATATCATGTTCACCATTTTGACTTGAGGGAGAAATTTCTTCTGTCCCCCAGTGTTCGGCTGCTGGGGCTCCTCGTCCTCTTCCTCACTTTGTGATCCCTTTTCTTTGTTTTCGGCATTTAACTTGCCAGCCTGCTTGAAAACCCAACAATCCCTGTTGGTATGATTGGCTTGCTTGTCCGGGGTGCCGTGTATCTAGCACGAACGGTCGAGTATGCGGTCTAAGCTGGAAGGTCCTTCATTGTTTCTTTTGTAGAGCTTCTTCCGTTGGCCGGACTTGGAGCCAGAGAATACGCCGTTGACTGTGGTGTCATCGGTGTTGTTGTCATTGCTTCGGCGTTTGTGTCTATTGCGCCGGAGCTTGCCAGTGCTATTCATGGCCTCAGAGGGGCCTCTCTCGCTGGCTGTGTTGTTACTACGAGCCAGCCAACTGTCCTCCCCCGCGCAAAAGCGGGTCATGAGTGCTGTGAGGGCTGCCATGGACTTTGGCTTTTTCTTGGCCGAGGTGGCGTGCTAGCCATTCGTCACGGATGCTGTGTTTGAAGGCTGCTAAGGCCTCGGCATTTGGACAATCAACGATCTGGTTCTTTTTGGTGAGGAACCTTGTCCAGAATTTTCTGGTTGAATCTCCAGGTTGTTGAAGTATGTGGCTTAAGTCATCGGCGTCTGGTTCCTTGGAAGTTTTCTAGGAAAGCTTCTTCCAAGTCCTCCCAGCAGCCGATAGAATTTTCCGGCAGGCTGTTAAGCCAGTGCCGAGCCGGCCCTTTGAGCTTTAATGGGAGGTATTTGATGGCGTGGAGGTCATCTCCTCGAGCCATATGGATATGGAGAATGAAATCCTCGATCCATACTGCGGGATCGGTTGTGCCGTCATATGATTCGATATTGACGGGCTTGAACCCCTCGGGGAATTCGTGATCCAGTACTTCATCTGTGAAGCAGAGAGGGTGTGCGGCACCTCTGTACCGGGCCGTATCGTGGAGTAGCTCTAATGGAGTCCGTCTGCGGCATTCGACCTGGGCATGGCTAGGTTTGTCACGTCCGAATAGGTAGCCGTCGTCGTGCCTCGAGGCACGGCCTCGCGATCCGTAGATCGATCTTGTATGTCCTGCTCTACTGTCCGATTCCTGCCGGAGATCGTATGTATGGTCCCGAGCTGGTCTGTCCCTGTTTTTGCGAGGCGGTGGGGCGGGCTGCTGTTCGGCCTGGGTTGCCGTTTTATCCTGACCGCGGGGTGGCCGGTCCGCCGCTCTACCCCGACCACGTGGTGGTCAGTCCACATTGCGCGAGGGAGGTATGGGATCTGGTGCCCCCTCATCGAACTGAGGTAGCAGTCTGTGTTTTGGGTAGCTCTTGGCTGGGCGCTTGCGGCCGTATTCTTCAGCTGTCAGGACATTAGTCCATCTGTCGACGAGCAGATATTGTTCGGCTTGAAGCTGCTGCTATTTCTTTTTCAGGCTCCGTGCACTGGCTATGAGCTGAAGCTTAAAGCGCTCCTGCTCTAGAGGATCCTCAGGCATGATGAAATCGTTGTTGCCGAGGGTTGTCTCCTCCTCGGAGGGTGGACGGTAACTATCGTCCTCCGAATCATCTTCTATGGCCTGTTTATCAGGGTTATTTTGCCCGTTGTCGTTTTCCTCCTGTTCGGATGTAGCTCCTACAGGGTCTTCGTTGTTTTTGGCGTCGCCCGGAGTGCTATTTTCTCCGGTGCCAGTGTTGCCATCTTTTGAGCGTCGAGGTTTAGAGCGGCGTTTGGGGTGCCCGCGCTTGGACTGCGTCTCAGAAGGTTTATTCGCGTCTGGCTCTTCTTTGTCGTCGCCAGATCCTTTAGGTGTATCAACCATGTACACGTCATATGAAGAGGTGGCCATCCAGCGTCCAGTAAATGGTGGGTCTTGGCCTTGCTCCTTGTTGGCACCGTCGTCCATATTGTCGATGTCTTCGGAGCCATAGTCAAGTACGTCGGTTAATTCATCGACGGTGGCTATGAAGTGGGTGGCAGGTCGGAAGCAAAATTCCTCGTCGTCCGCCTCTAGCTCAAACCGAATATAGTTCGGCTGTGAGTCTTTCTCCAAGGACAAGTTCTTCAAAGAGTTTAGTATGTCATCCAGAGGTGAATGCTGGAAGATGTCTGCGGTGCTAAATTCGAAAATCGATAACAGATCCAGCTCGGTGTCCGCAGGCGTACCTAATCCGGAACGTGCAGCCGGAGACGAGTCCGGGGTTCCATTGACGCAAGCATTGCAGGATGTCGAGTCCGTGTGCGGCTCCAATGCCGCGGACTTTGTGGCCTCGGAGGCCACAATCTGCTTCGGTTCTGAGGCCGTTGCAGCAACAGGATCCATCTCCTGGATGTGATCTGATGACAGATTGAAGTCATGTTCATCGGAGAGAGGGGGAGCGATCGCCGCGGTCTCAAATCCATCGAAGATCAAGTCTCCACAGATATCTGCAACGTAGTTCAAGCTCTCAAATCCGACATGATGGTCAGGGGCGTAGCTATCGACCTGCTCCAGATGGCCAAGTGGGTTGGCCCACAGTACGAAATTGCCGAACACGAAAATCTATCCGGGGAGGAAGGTTCCTCCTTGGACAGCGTCATTATCGACGATTGAAGGGGCCATCAAACCTTTTGTCGATGGCACAGTGGAACTCTCAATGAAAGCACCAATGTCGGTGTCAAAACCGGCGGATCTCGGTAGGGGGGTCCCGAACTGTGTGTCTAGGATCGATGGTAATAGGAGACGGGGGACACGATGTTTACCCAGGTTCGGGCCCTCTCTATGGAGGTAATACCCTATTTCCTGCTTGATTGATCTTGATGAATATGAGTGTTACAAGAGTTGATCTACCATGAGATCATGATGGCTAAACCCTAGAAGTCTAGCCTATATGAATATGGTAATGAATATCTCCCTATCCGGACTATGCTCCCCAGTTTAGATAGGCACCGGAGAGATCTAGGGTTACATGGGGTTGGTTACATAAGAGGGAATCTTCATAGTCGGTCGCCTAGCTTGCCTTCCACCCCAAGGAGAGTCCAATCCGGACACGGGTATAGTCTTCTGCCTTCATATCTTCACATCCCATCAGTCCGCCCAATGAATAACAGGCCGGACGCCCGAGGACCCCTTAGTCCAGGACTCCCTCATCCACCACCTATACTTGAAAAATTTTATAACCAAGGGGGAGATTACGATGATGATGATCACAAGCATGAGGACCCATATACTCAGTGGCGCCTGGCAACTAATTTCGATGGATCACCTCTTCTTGTCTGTATACAGGGCACCGCTGATGTGACTAAGGAAGCAGGTGTTGTCTCCCATGGTCCCACTCTCCGGACCTATTCCAACATCCGTTGCAGGGTATTCGGGATGGATACTACTGTGCTAGCGCCAACACCTTCTCCCTGGTTTAGTATTGATACTCTTGGAAGAAACTCGCTCTTCCTTGGACAAAACTATCCAATCATGGTGAAAGGCGATCCAGCTGCTGTTGACACAACGTTATTACTACCATTTATGACAAGCAATTGTATCTATACCTCGGACATTGCTATGCTTACCTACCGTGGCTATCACAATATGGGTCATGAAATAGGCCGCTTCAGCCTGGATGATCAGTCCTGCGTTGGTCTCGAGATTGACAGTAGCTGGCCCTTCCGAGACAAACTCTTCTGGTTCAAAGCAAGCATTTCGAACGCCAAGGAGTGGTTGAGCTGAAGTTCATTTCATTGCTTGTTATTTGTTGAGTGATGAAAACTTTTGTATTTACAAGAATGTTTTGTTGGAACTAATCTATATTCCACCATGTATCCTCGTTGTCCTTGTGTGTTGATGACTTGTTGTATGTAATGAATGGTACATTTGCATATGCATGTCATAAACTCAATTTATAAATGGTTTTCGACTCACTTCTTGGAGTGTTAGTGCCATAGTAGTATAGCCAGCATCCGTAGTAGTATGAAGTTACCACATCACATAGAGCCAACCAATAGTTAGGTGTCGCACGGAGGCCGAGAAATATGGTGATAGCATGACTGCGTGAGGTGGGCTTGTACATAGTATGATGTAGGCACAGGGCTTGTCGTGTTTCCTACTCCTCCGGTCTAAATGTGGAGAAGATTTGGTCGAGTTCTTCCTCCTTTTGCCGACACATGGGACATCCAGCATCCAGGTCGTGTCATGCAAGAAAATGGAGTGGTAGTTGAAGCCACGTGATGTGCATCTTGGGTTAAACTGTAAATAGAATCTTACTATTCTTGAGTAACTCCAAAAGAAGCCACCGAAGATATTTATTGGATTTGTTTTTCATCACCAGCATGTCGAGGTGAAAGATGTGCAGGTTGAGTGGGTCCTCTTGCCTTTTCACTGACATATGGGACCGGATGTGAGCAAATAGACGATGGGCTCCGCGCGTCTACTGGCTGGCTGAGAAGAGAGATAGAGGAAGGCTGAGCACGGACTCCAGGAAATTTGTTGTACGTAACCAGCACCTCGATATAGTGGGGTGGCATGGGCCATAACTGGCATTCATGACTAGCAGTATGGCACATGCCACCCTGCTACCTCTTGAGCACTGCGTTGGTTTTCCCTTGAAGAGGAAAGGGTGATGCAGTAAAGTAGTGTAAGTATTTCCCTCAGTTTTTGAGAACCAAGGTATCAATCCAGTAGGAGGCCACGCTCAAGTCCCACGCACCTACACAAACAAATAAGAACCTTGCAACCAACGCGATAAAGGGGTTGTCAATCCCTTCATGACCACTTGCAAAAGTGAGATCTGATAGAGATGATAAGATAATATTTTTGGTATTTTTATGATAAAGACTAAAAGTAAAAAAATCAAACTAAACGGCGCCAGAAATAGCTAGTTGTCGGGAGATTAATATGATGGAAGATAGACCCGGGGGCCATAAGTTTCACTAGTGGCTTCTCTCATGAGCATAAGTATTACGGTGGGTGAACAAATTACTGTCGAGCAATTGATAGAATTGAGCATAGTTATGAGAATTTATAGGTATGATCATGTATATAGGCATCACGTCCGTGACAAGTAGACCGACTCCAGCCTGCATCTACTACTATTACTCCACACATTGACCGCTATCCAACATGCATCTAGAGTATTAAGTTCATAAGAACGGAGTAACGCTTTTAGCAAGATGACATGATGTAGAGGGATAAACTCATGCAATATGATATAAACCCCGTCCTTTTATCCTCGATGGCAACAATACAATACGTGGCGTTCCCCTACTGTCACTGGGATCGAGCACCGCAAGATTGAACCCAAAGCTAATCACTTCTCCCATTGCAAGAAAGATTAATCTAGTAGGCCAAACAAATTCCATAATTCAAAGAGACTTGCAAAGATAACCAATCATACATAAAAGAATTCAGAGAAGATTCAAATATTGTTCATAAATAATCTTGATCATAAACCCACAATTCATCGGATCTCGACAAACACACCGCAAAAGAAGATTACATCGAATAGATCTCCAAGAGAATCGAGGAGAACTTTGTATTGAGATCCAAAGAGAGAGAGAAGAAGCCATCTAGCTAGTAACTATGGACCCGAAGGTCTGAGGTAAACTACTCACACATCATCGGAGAGGCTATGGTGTTGATGTAGAAGCCCTTCGTGATCGATGCCCCCTCCGGCAGGACGCCGGAAAAGGCCCCAAGATGGGATCTCACAGGTACAGAAGGTTGCGGTGGTGGAACTAGGTTTTCGTGGTGCTCCCCGATGGTTTGGGGGTACGTAGGTATATATAGGAGGAAGAAGTAGGTCGGTGGAGGCACGAGGGGCCCACAAGGGTGGAGGGCGCGCCCAGGGGGTAGGCGTGCCCCCTGCCTCATGGCCTCCTCGTCCATTTCTTGATGTCCACTCCAAGTCCTCTAGATCACGTTTGTTCCAAAAATCACGTTCCCGAAGGTTTCATTCCGTTTGGACTCCGTTTGATATTCTTTTTTTGTGAAACACTGAAATAGGCAAAAAAACAACAATTTGGGCTGGGCCTCTGGTTAATAGGTTAGTCCCAAAAATAATATAGAAGTGTATAGATGAGCCCATTAAACATCGAAAACAGAATATATAATAGCATGGAACAATAAAAAATTATAGATACGTTGAAGACGTATCAAGCATCCCCAATCTTAATTCCTGCTCGTCCTCGAGTAGGTAAATGATAAAAACAGAATTTTTGATGTGGAATGCTACCTAGCATATTCCTTAATTTAATTTTCTCTATTGTGGCATGAATGTTCAGATCCGAAGGATTCAAGATAAAAGTTTAATATTGACATGAAAATAATAATACTTCAAGCATACTAATAAAGCAATCATGTCTTCTCAAAATAACATGGCCAAAGAAAGTTATACCTACAAAATCATATAGTCTGGCTATGCTCTATCTTCATCACACAAAGTATTTAATCATGCACAACCCCGATGACAAGACAAGCAATTGTTTCATACCTTTGATGTTCTCAAAATTTTCAATCTTCACGCAATACATGAGCGTGAGCCATGGATATAGCACTATAGGTGGAATAGAATGGTGGTTGTGGAGAAGACAAAAAGGAGAAGATAGTCCCACATCAACTAGGCGTATCAACGGGCTATGGAGATGCCCATTAATAGATATCTATGTGAGTGAGTAGGGATTGCCATGCAACGGATGCACTAGAGCTATAAGTGTACGAAAGCACAACGAAAGAAACTAAGTGGGTGTGCATCCAACTTGCTTGCTCACGAAGACCTAGGGCAATTTGAGGAAGCCCATCATTGGAATATACAAGCCAAGTTCTATAATGTAAAATTCCCACTAGCATATGAAAGTGACAACATAGGAGACTCTCTATCAATGAAGATCATGGTGCTACTTTGAAGCACATGTGTGGTAAAAGGATAGTAACATTGTCCCTTCTCTCTTTTTCTCTCATTTTTTTATTTGGGCCTTTTCTCTTTTTTATGGCCTCTTTTTTTTTCTTTACTTTTTTTCCCTTTTTTCTGTTTTTCGTCCGAAGTCTCATCCCGACTTGTGGGGGAATCATAGTCTCCATCATCCTTTCCTCACTTGGGACAATGCTCTAATAATGATAATCATGACACTTTTATTTACTTACAACTCAATACTTAGAATAAAATATGACTCTATGTGAATGCCTCCGGCAGTATACCGGGATATGCGATGAATCAAGAGTGACATGTATGAAAGAATTATGAAGGTGGCTTTGCCACAAATACGATTTCAACTACATGATCATGCAAAGCAATATGACAATGATGGAGCATGTCATAATAAATGGAACGGTGGTTAGTTGCATGGCAATATATCTTGGAATGGCTATGGAAATGCCATGATAGGTAGGTATGGTGGCTGTTTTGAGGAAGTTAATGGTGGGTGTATGATACCGGTGAAAGGTGCACGGTATTAGAGAGGCTAGCAATGGTGGAAGGGTGAGAGTGCATATAATCCATGGACTCAACATTAGTCATAAAGAACTCACATACTTTTTGCAAAAATCTATTAGTTATCAAAACGAAGTATTACGCGCATGCTCCTAGGGGGATAGATTGATAGTAAAAGACCATCGCTCGTCCCCGACCGCCACTCATAAGGAATACAATCAATAAATAATCATGCTCCGACTTCATCACATAACGGTTCACCATACGTGCATGCTACGGGAATCACAAACTTTAGAACAAGCATTTCTCAAATTCACAACTACTCAGCTAGCATGACTCTAATATCACCATCTTCATATCTCAAAACAATTACCAAGTATCAAACTTCTCATAATATTCAATGCACTCTATATGATAGTTTTTATTATACCCATCTTGGATGCTCATAAATTTAGGACTAAACTTTTAACCAAAGAAAACTACCATGCTGTTCTAAAAGACTCTCAAAATAATATAAGTGAAGCATGAGAGATCAATAATTTCTATAAAATAAAACCACCGCCGTGCTCTAAAAGATATAAGTGAAGCACTAGAGCAAAAACTATATAGCTCAAAAGATATAAGTGAAGCACATATTGTATTCTAACAAATTCCGAATCATGTGTGTCTCTCTCAAAAGGTGTGTACAGCAAGGATGATTGTCGTAAACTAAAAAGCAAAGACTCAAATCAGACAAGACGCTCCAAGCAAAACTCATATCATGTGGTGAATAAAAATATAGCCCCAAGTAAAGTTACCGATAGACGAAGACGAAAGAGGGGATGCCTTCCGGGGCATACCCAAGCTTAGGCTTTTGGTTGTCCTTGGATTTTACCTTGGGGTGCCTTGGGCATCCCCAAGCTTAGGCACTTGCCAATCCTTGTTCCATAATCCATCAAATCTTTACCCAAAACTTGAAAACTTCACAACACAAAACTTAAAAGAAAATCTCGTGAGCTCCGTTAGCGAAAGAAAACAAAACGCCACTTCAAGTACTGTAATGAACTCATTCTTTATTTATATTGGTGTTAAACCTACTGTATTCCAACTTCTCTATGGTTTATAAGCTCTTTTACTAGCCATAGATTCATCAAAATAAGCAAACAACACGCGAAAAACAGAATCTGTCAAAAACAGAACAGTCTGTAGTAATCTGTAACTAACACAAACTTCAAAACTCAGAAAAATCTACCAAAATAGGAAGACCTAGATAAGTTGTTTGTTGATATACTGCAATTGTAATCAGTATTTTATCACGTTCTGGTGATTTTTAACAATTGTTTTCGTGAACAGAAAGTTTCTGGAATTTTCAGCAAGATCAAATAACTATCATCCGAGAAGATCCTATAGGTTTAACTTGGCACAAACACTAATTAAAACATAAAAACACATCTAGCCAAAGGATAGATCAAAGATTTATTGAATAACAGCAAGTAAAAATATTGGGTTGTCTCCCAACAAGCGCTTTTCTTTAAAGGCCTTTTTAGCTAGGCATTGAGATTTCAATGATGCTCACAGGAAAGACAAGAATTGAAGCACAAAGAGAGCATCATAAAACATGTGACAAACACATCTAAGTCTAACATACTTCCTATGCATAGGCATCTTATAGGCAAAAAAATTATCAAGGCAAGCAAAAACTAGCATATGCAAGGAAACGGAAAGAACCAAAAGCAATCTCAACATAACGAGAGGTAATTTAGTAACATAAAAATTTCTACACCATATTTTCCTATCTCATAATAATTACATGTAGGACCATAAGCAAATTCAACAATATATCAATCACAAAGCATATGCTTAACACGATCCACATGTATGCAAAGTTGACACTCTTCCAAAATAGTGGGATTAACATTAGCTAAAGTCATGACCTCTCCAAACCCACTTTTATCAAAAATACCATAAGATTGAACGTTCTCCAAATATGTGGGATCTAAAGTTGACACTCTTCCAAACCCACTTTCAATATTATTGCAAACACTATTATCAATCTCATATTCATCATGGGGCTTAAATAAATTTTCAAGATCATAAGAAGAATCACCCCAATCATGATCATTGCAACAAATAGTAGTCATAGCCAAACTAGCATCCCCAAGCTTAGGGTTTTGCATATTATAAGCACAATTGACATTAATAGAATTTATACTATCATCATTGCAATCATGCTTTTTCTTCAAAGATCCATCGTGAATCACTCCATAAAGTACTTCATCACAATTTTCAGATTCACGAATTTCAAGCGAAACTTCATAAAAGATAATCTAGTGCACAAAACTCACTAGCAATTGGTTCATCATAATTGGATCTCTTAAAAAGATTAGCAAGGGGATGAGGATCCATAAACTTTTAGCAAGAGAAGACGCAAGCAAAAAGAAAGCACATGGTAACTGCCAGATCTGGGGTTCCGGCAAAACCCTTAAGGTTCGAACTCTGGGGTGCGCGCGAAGTTCTTTCCCTCCTACCGATCTACGCCCTAGCTCGCTAAGATCTCGCGGACGGACTCGACGAACTCGCAACATAGAAAGACACGAGATTTATACTGGTTCGGGCCACCGTTGTGGTGTAATACCCTACTCCAGTGTGGTGGTGGTGGATTGCCTCTTGGGCTGGTGAAGAACGGTACAAGGGGAAGAAGAGCCTCCTGAGGTTGAGGTGTTCTTGTGCTTGTCGAACTTGTGTGGGTGAGGACTCGATGCCCCTTGCTGTGGTGGCTAGCTCTACTTATATAAGCCCTGGTCCTCTCCCCAAATATTGAGCGGGAAGGGAGCCAACAACGGCGGGCAATTTTGAAAGGGGACAGCTAGTACAAGCTATCCTGACAAAAGTGGTCTTTCCCTGCAAAAGGCTCTGGTGGTGACGCCGTCTTGGGCTCCATGGTGACCTCCATCTTGCCGTCTTGCTGGTCTTCGGTCTCGTTGCACCGATGTGGAAACCTTTGCTTGATGCCTCGGTACGCTGCGCCTGCGCCTGCCTCCTTAGCACCAAAGAGGAAAGAAGGACGCTGCGCGTGCTGGCGCCCGCCTAGTATCGATCATCATTGCTCATGTCACGAGAGCCTCGCGAGGTTTGCCCCGCCTTGATATCTCCGCTCCTCGCGAGCCTACCAAGCGTGGCCACTCCTGAGGAAGTCTTGCGTCGTCCGCCCCGCGAGGCTTGGCCCCTCGCGAGGGTCTTGAATGTCTCGTTGATGAAGTTGGGTCGTACGGGCCTGCAGCACAGCCACGCCGTGGGCCGTAGGCAGGCAAGTCTGGTGACCCTCGTTCCCAGAACACAGACAGTAGCCCCCGGGCCCAAGGTGCACTCGGGCTTGGCTTTGCGGCGAAGGCAAAGGTCAAGTACGGAGTGCCGCGGGCCCCAAAAGCCTGCGGCCTCGGTTGCCGTGTGGCGGTTGATTGGACGTGGGCGTCTCCGCTTCCCCACGCTGCCTTCGAATCCGCCTGGCTGTGCGGCCCCCGCAACTTACATAGTTATTCCTCGGTCGCTGCGCCTTGCGTCCCCAATCTCTCTGCTTCCTCGAGACTCTGCTTCCCCTCTCCAATCTGACCTGCCTCCTGCCCGCTCCATCGCCATGGCGCTGAAACAAGTAGACAAGGGGAAGAAGCCCCTGTCCTCGCCGAGTGCGCCTCCGGCCGTCAAGCCTGCGGTCGGTCGATCCTTGGTGCTTAACGACGAGGCCATGGACAAGGTGCGTCCAATGCTTGCTTCCAGCTTCAACGAGTGGGGGGAGACGGCGGCTTGGCCTGCGTCTCGTGCTCGTACTGTCTGGGCAGCCACCGAGGTCCCAATCTTTATCGACGCCGTTTGGACTGGCCTGCTTCCTCCCTTCTCCGCCTTCTTCAACGCGGTGCTCGAGCATTATCAGATCCATATGCTGCATCTCGACCCTCAATCCATGACTCTCCTGGCCGTCTTTGCCTATGTGTGTGAAGCCATGGTTGGCATTGCCCCTTCTGTGGCCCTCCTCCGCCATTTCTTCTCATTGCATCTTATTGCTCCCCGGCAAAGCTCGGGGTGCGTGAGCTTCCAGACTGTGGTCGCGACAGCGGGCGCGGGGATCGACTTCGAGCTTCCTCCATCCACGAGCGAGTTTCGGACACGGTGGGTGTTTGTCGACACCGGTGAGCTCAGCCCCCTGCTCGATGCCCCGTCTGCGCCTGGCATTTCCCACTCCGGCTGGAGCCACGAGAGGCTCGCGAGCCCCCGTATTGCTCCCATCTGGTTCAGGTTGACGAGGTTGAAGGACCGCAGCGTGACTGCGCCTATGGTGGTGAAGGAATTCGTCAAGCGTCGGATCGCTCTGCTTCAGCGCCACTCTCACCCGATGTGGACCTTGCTCAGCAGTCAGGACCATATGAGGTTTCAGGAGTCCGGGCTCCCTCTCGGGATGCGGCAAACGGAACTCAAGGTCTTAACGGGTGTCCCTTTGCCGGATGACTTGCCTGGGAAGAACTGTCTGCTGTATCGCTGCATGAACAAGGATGAATTTGCAGGGAGCATGCCTCCCTTTGACGAGTGGGGGCTGCGTCCGGACGACATGGTGGGGCCCCGCGAGAGCCCCGTCCGTGTGGTTCCCTTTCTCACTGCCGGTGCCGAGCTCGCCCCGAATGCTGGTGCCGGGGGGCGAGCGCAGCAAGATGCTGGCGGCTCGAGTGCTGATGTGCGGACGCCGCCTTGGGCTCCTGGGGCGTTGTCCTCGGGAGCTCGCGATCCCTCCCTTGCGGCGTCGGTTAATGAGGTGATGCAGCATGCGGTTCCCGAGGTCATAGCCCTGGAAGCCTCAGGAAGTCGTGGCGAGACGGCGCCCGACTGTTCACCGCAGCCGGGCACCCCTGAAGTTGTCCCTCCAAGCTCTTCCTCGCCCTCGCCCCGCGCTGGCCGCCATGTCCAGCGCTTCGGTAGGCTTTGCGTGGACTTCGAGGAGCTTCATAAGAGGAAAGGATCCCTGAGCGGCAACAGCATCTTCGGGCCGTTGAAGCGACGAAAGTACTTCGCTGTCGACGAGTAAGTACTGCACCTTGCGATTTCTTGATTGCTGCTTTCCTTCCTGACGCTAGGTCTTCAGGACCCCTTCTGTCAGGGCCGTTGGGTCCCTCGTGAAGCAATCCCCGCCTTCCTCGGCACCCCCGTCGGCCTTGAGCACCCCGAGCTTGTACGTCGCGCCCGGAGCGAGGCCGGCCGAGAGGGTGTGCTCGCCTTCTTGGAGCCTCGAATCTGTGGCTTCGTTGCCCTTCCTGCACGGTCTGGCTTGGAGCCTGCCGGGTGTTCCCCGGTCTCCCTCTCTGGTTACAAACAGCAACTGGTTGGCTTCGGCCTTCAGCTCCTCCTCAAGCAGCGGGCCCCGTTCAGCCAGGGCCCCTCGTGAGGTCGGGCCGGTACCTGGAGCAGCACCAGCCCCCAGCCCCCTGCCGAGAGGGGGGGCGCCACCGCATGCCCCGCCCGCAGCCTCAGTGGTGGAGGACGAGGTGGGGCGTGCGCTGGAGTCCGAGCGCGGGCGGAGCGTCATTCGTCATGAGCTCTTCCAGGAGGCGATGGGCGCGATGAGTCGGCTGGGCGAGGAGCTTGCGGGTGTCGACTCGCGTCTTGAGGCTGAAGGTCTTCGGCTGGCGGAGGAGTGGTGTAAGCTGAGGGTGGCTGTCAACCTGGGCCGCTACCAGCGTGATCTTGACAATGCGAAGGCCGAGGCGTCCCTCAAGGTTTCCCGCGAAGCTTGCTCCCGAGCCTTGGAGGAGGCTCGCGAGGCTGACCGCCGTCGCGAGGCTGCGGAGAAGCGCGCGTGGGAGCTCCAAGCCTGGAGTGCGTCCCTCGAGCAGCAGGTGGAGGCATGCAAAGCCGCCTTGCGTCGCTGAGGGGGACACCCGCCGAGGAAGAAGAGGTCCGGAAGCGCGAGGAGGCGTTGGCTCTATAGGCCGTGGAGAGCAGCCTTCAGCTTGAGTAGCTGGAGACGAGGGAGCGCCAAGTTGCCCAAGCGGAAGATGCCGTCGGCGCACGCGAGGCCAAGGCTCAGGAGGAGGTTGACCGTCGGGGTGGCCGAAGCTCGCGCAGATCTGGCGGGTAGGTATGACTTGAAGTTGAAGCTCGCGGGAATGGAGGATGCGGGCAGGGCCGCTGCCCTCAGGCCCAGGCTTGCTGATGCAGAGAGGCGCGCGGAGGCCACGACCGTCGCTCTGGCCGCGACGCAGGCGGAGCTGGCCTCCTCCCGCGCCGAATTTCTCTCCCTCCGAAGGCGGTTTGATGATGCCGAGTCTGTCGCGCGGCAGAGTCGGGAGGAAGTGCTGGAGAGGCGGACGCTGGAGCGCGTTCACGCTCCCATGCTTCAGGATCTTCGGAACAGGGCCAACACTGTCGTGGGCCATGTCTGTGACGCGAACGCCCCCCATCCTCAGGTGAATGACTACACCGGTCACCTCCGCTTCTTCACAGACGTGGTGACAGGCCTGGAGGCCCGATCTGACGAAGCTCGCAAGCTCGTGGAAGATAGGAGTCGTGACCTGCTCGAGCGCGCTTTCTCTCGTGTCTTCAGCCATCTCCTGAACGCCAACCCCGACTTCGATTTCGACGCCGCCATCGCTCCCGTACCTATGGTCGTCCGGGACGACCTGGCGCGGTGGGTAGAGGACTACGTGGACGCGTTGGTCAGGTCCTTCACTTCAGAGGACAACGCGGTGGTGGTCGCTGCAGACGGAGGTGACGTGGTCGATGATGGGGGCGTTGGCGCTGGCGAAGGTGGCGGCGGCGCAGACGATGGTGACAGCAACACGAGCGGCGCATCCAAAGACGACGCGGAAGACGCGGCGAGCGACATATCTGGCTAATTCCTGGTCCCCTTACTGCTTCACCCTGTATGCAAAAACTCGGGCGTGGCCCCTAAAGATTGTGAGAGCATTTTGGGTGGGGGAGCCCCTCATGTAAGCAAATCATGATTTCTACTCCTTTATGCCGAATCGAGGGTGCGTTTTGGTCGGTCATGAGTCTGACGGCAAGTTTTGCCGCCGCGGCTTACCTTAGCTGGAGTTGGCCCTGAATCGGGTTGTAAGGTCGAGAGTCGCCACGGGGCTCCTGAAGTGTCTGCTGACCCGCCCGAGAGAGGTGCCAAGCCTCGTGAGGTTCCTGCGCCGATCGGCGCGCGTGGCGCGCGTGCTGTGCCCAGCCCGCTCACGAGGGACCCGCGAGAGGGAGGCGGCGAGCGTGAGCTCCAGAACAAGGCAAGAACCAGATGGCAAGAAATCGCTTGAACGAGAAAATACACCCCCCGCACGCATCGACAAAAGTTCGACTTCAACTTAAATCCAAATCCAGAAAGCAAGGCCACATAATAAGAGATCCAAAGCAAATGGCCGCATCCGGTGCCTAGTCCAGTCTTCTGGTCTTCGAGTCTTCTCACCAGCGCGGAGCTAAGTGCTACCACTAGGCATGGGAGGGAGCCCCAGGGCCTAAGGCCGGCACCCCTGAGACTCCGGGGCGTGTACAGCCCCACTCATTATTACGAGAGAGTGTCACGGGCGGCAAGCTTCATAGGCACTGGGCCTTCTTCACAGGAACCGGCCTTGTTTCATATCGCCAGACGAGGGGCCCGCCTTGCGCCACCCTCGACCACCTTTGAGCCGACCGGCAACCTGGATGACACAAAGGGGGGAAAGGGGACGCCAGCGGTGCCCTCGGCGACCACGGGTCCTCTGTCGGGGGAAGGCTCGCTGGCACCTCCCCGGTAGAGGGCCTACCTCCGGGCGTTGCCTGGCTTCGCGCAAAGTGGGGAGGGGCCTTGCTCCTGGCTCCCTCCGCGTGGCCCCGAGCGTGCTTCCCCCGGCGGAAGGGATGCTGCTGCGCTGGGGTCGTCGACCGACGCTATGACCTGATTCACTTGCAGCCCACGGTTAGCATAAGCCTGCTCCTGAGAGATTAATGGTACCCTGTAGTTGTTGTTGCTGGCGCGATCGTTACGGTTCTCCGTCGGTTCCTGGAAGGCTTCGACTTCCAGCGTTCCTTCTTCCCAATCTTCTCCGAAGAACAAGCCAGGGTCGTCCTCCGGCGCGTACTCCTGGTCCATCATGTAGGGCACGTAGGCTTCCGGGGCCGTTACCCCGAACACCTCGCTGTAGTGCCCCACACTCCATGTTGCCCCGCCCAGCGTGGCGTCTTGAGGATGGTAGCACGGCATCTCACTGGGACCATGGGAGGCGATGCTTGTGCCCATGCTTGTCGCGGGCGGCATGGGGGCGGTGGAGCCCCCGGTGCCGCCGGCCGTGCTGGTGTTGAAAAAGCCCCCAGGCACACCCGATGGCGCGTGGTTGCGGCGAGGCCCGCCGTGAGACACCGTAGTGGCCTGAGAAGGAAGCTGATAGCAGAAGGGCGGTGCTCCCGATGCCGCCGCATGCAGCAGCTCGGCGACGCGTTCTAGCAGTGCATCCCGGCCGCTCTCCATCAGCCGGCACCGCAGCAGCTCTCGTGCCACCGTGAGTGCTGCATGCATGTTCGCCTGCTCCCGCCGTGAGTGCGGTGCCATTGCTGCGGCGTGGCTTGCTGCCCTTGCAGCGGCTCGCACCTGCCGCGGAGTGAGGGTGGACGATGCCTGGCCGCGCCGCCCGTGCCCCACAGCGTTGGGCGACGCTCACGCCGCCTGGAGCGCGGGGTCGGGGTCTTCATGGGCAGGTGACACTGCTCGGGCTGGCCAAGCTGCCCAGTGGTTGGAGTCTGGCCTTGAATTGCCGGACATCGGGGCGCGGAGCGTCGGTGGATCGATCGGCGGGGAAGAGGCTCCGGCGCGCCCCTACCTGGCGCGCCAAATGTCGGATCTGGGGTTCCGGCAAAACCCTTAAGGTTCGAACTCTGGCGTGCGCGCGAAGTTCTTTCCCTCCTACAGATCCACGCCCTAGCTCGCTAAGATCTCACGGACGGACTCGACGAACTCACAAAACAGAAAGACACGAGATTTATACTGGTTCGGGCCACCGTTGTGGTGTAATACCCTACTTGTCGAGGGTTGGGTGCGACATATGCCAAAGGATGGCTTATCATGGTGGGAGCGAGTAGAACGTCGCCGGTGCCTGGAAGCGGGATGAGGCGTAGACACGTATGCCGGCGAACTTTACCCAGGTTCGTGGCTCTCCATGGAGATAACACCCCTAGTCCTGCTCTGTGGGCTCTCCGCATGATCACTAAGGCACTAGTGGTACAATGGTGCTCCTTGAGCTGTTTGCTAGAGGTGGAAGAAGGCAGGCACGCTCTCTCCTCCTCTAGGTGTGGGTCTAGTCCTAACAGGTTACAACCCTTTGCATGGGTGCCCTGGGGGGTTTATATAGGCCTACCCCCCAGGGGTACAATGGTAATCCAGCTGGGTGTAGGGCCCGGCTGTCAGTCTCTCTGGTCGCCGGCTTCTCCGCCGGCTGCTGGGGCCCGCCGCCCGGTGGGCCTCGCCGACTGGTCTGGTACGGAGCCGACAGGCCGCTCCCGCCGCTCGCGAGTCTTGCCGGCTGCTAATCACTGTAGCCGTGATGCTAATGACGCAGGATTGGTCGGGGGAGCGTGGCTACAGTCCCGCCGCCTAGCGGGCGATCACTGTAGCCACACCGCGTCTCATCTGGTTGATGGCGTATGGGGCCCGAGGGAGGGATAAGCCGCTTACTGGAAGCCGGCCTCCCTCAGGTGCGGCAGCCCTTGCTTCCTCCGTCTCCAGGGCTCTCGCTGCCTGGTAGGGCCCGCCGTCTGCAAGCTATACCGACAGGCCATCGTGGGAGCAGGGCTCCGCCTGTCAAGAGTGACGTTTAGGAGGCAGAGGCAACAGTGCTGCGCCGTGCGGAGATCTCCGCCTATACGGGGCACTGTGTCCATGCCCGGCCCTGGATTTCCGGGGGATGGGCTATGCTGTAGCCATACCTTGTCTTGTCTCCTTGATGAGGGCGCAGACTTTGAGGGCGCCACGGGCCGATTGCTAGGGGCCGGCCTCTCTGGAGGCCGCCCGCTAGGAGTCGGCCTGTTGTGATGCCGTCTTCTGGAACTCGGCCGCCTTCTGATAGTCGGCCGTTCGGCCAACCGGCCGTCAGAAGGCAGAGAGCTATCTTGACGTCTTGAGGGGCGCAGCCGGCCCCAATGTCTTGAAAGGTTCGGGGCTCGAGTTAGGCTACCCGTGGCCCATTCGCCGACAGTAGTCCCCGAAGCTGGTGAGGGGCCATGGTTGAGGAGTCGGGGAGCATCAATAGTTTCCTCCTCCGGGTGCTCCGAAGGAAGCTCCATCCGACTTCTGGGGAGCCGGTCGGCAGGGGTCGGGTGCATCTAGTCAGATCCTTTTGGAATTTCGAATGCATCGGCGGGAACCAGGTGGCGTGCTTGCTAAGCTTCTCGGCCCGCCGCCCATTGTGGGCGTACCACATGGTGCCAGCCAGCCGGGCCAGCCTGCCAGCCCACGTGTGTGATGGGACGCGGCTGCAGGCTGGGCCCACCAGTACCAGGCCTCGGCACACGAGCGGATCTGCTGCGGCCGAGGCAGACGGTTCGGTGTCCCCGCAGAGTTACTGCACGCAGTAACTCACGCAGTAAAGGTGGGAACGTGGGGTTGTGGGCACAGTTAATCCCAAGATCCCACGCCCGCCCCCTCGGCTTCATAGCCCACAGGCTATAAGTGGGGGGAGGAGAAGGAGCGGTAAAGCGCGCGCGCCCCTCCACCCCACTTTCCCTCCTTCTTCTTCCTCTCACCGCAGTGCCCCCGAGCTCCGCCGGAGTGCTGCCGCCACTCGTCTCCGTCGAGCTTTTCCTTCCCGAGCCCTCTGGGCTCGCCCCAGTCTCAGTTCTCTCGCCGCGCCGTTCCTTTCGTCGAGCTCTCCATGGCAAGCGAGCATGGAGGGGACTGGGATGGGTCGAATGTCCATGAGGACCACATCGCATTCCTCCACGACACACGGCGTCTCCCCGATGCGGGATACGTGAAGGCGCGTGTGCCGCCGGAGGGAGAAATCTCGCTGGCGCCGGGGGAGGGCGAGCGGGTCGTCTTCCGCTAGCACTTTATCCGCGGCTTCGGCCTGCCGGCGAGCGGCTTCCTCCGCTCATTCCTCGAGTTCTACCATCTTCAGCCTCGTCACCTTACGCCCAACACGGTGATGCTCCTGGCCGCCTTCGTCACGCTGTGCGAAGGCTACCTTGGCATCCTCCCCACCATTGAGCTGTGGGGAGCCTACTTCTACACCAAGCTGGGCACCTCCGTCCGAGAGGTGGTTGCCCAGTGCGGTGCCTTCATCACGGTGCGCCGGCCATCCGAAGAACGCCTTCCCCACCGTCAAGCTACCACAGTTGGTCAAGATGTGGCAGCAGTCTTATTTTTACGTGGAGAACGTCGACCCAGCTGTCAACTTCCTCAACCTGCCGGCTTACGTAGCCGGCCCGCCGGCCGAGCCTCGGGCCAGCTGGGGCTACAAGCCGAAGCCGGTATCGGCAGATGGCGCCGCCGCCATCCAACGACTCCGGGAGTTGACCGACACCGAGGGCCTCAAGGCAACTGACTTGCTGGTTGCCTTTGTCGTGCGCCGGGTTCTCCCGCTGCAAGGCCGGCCTCACCTGATCAGCCGGATGAGTGGCCATCGCGACCCATGCCGGCTAAGCACCAAGGAGATGCCGGCTGCCGAGGTGGCCACCTTGGTGAACGAAATCTCCGGCTTCAAGCTGGAGGAGTCCTGGCAGTTCGGCAAACCGCCGTACTCTCGCACGGACCCGCCACCCGCCGTAAGTCTTTTCAGTCTCTCCTTTCTTTAATACTTCATCTTTATTCCGTCTGGTGACCTTTGAGCAATCGGACTTGGAATGAAGATATACATGTCTCCGGCGACGGCCGCGGTCGTGGGGCCGGGTAGCGACTATGCGCCGGACCGGGCCGTAAGCGACGTGGACGACCCTGACTTGGGGGCGGCCGCCTTGGAGGACACCGCAACAGGCAGCGTCTATGGAGCCGGTGGCTCCGAGGAAGGCGGCATCGAGACCTGGCCCGATGACGACGATGAGGTAGACAAGCCGCGCCCTTCTCGAGGCACGGGCAAGGCGGACGCGGGCCCCTCCGCCAAGTCGACTGCTCGAGGCGGTACGCGGAAGCGCAAGCAAGGCACCGTCTTGTTCGGCAGCGTGCCGAAGAAGGCCAAGAATCCGGCCACCGCGACCAGACGGAGGGAGGCCGCAGCGAAGGCGGCCAAGTACCAGAAGCTCCCAAAGGCACCTCCTATGGTGTCGGCGTAAGTATCCTTTCCTTGTGTTCTTCTTTCTCATTGATTCCTTTTGAATTTCCTTGCTTTATTTTCTTGATTTTAGGGCTCCGCTCTCTCTTGAGAAGTCGGCCGCCACTTCCATCGTTGGGTCGGCGGAGACCTCTACCACCACCCGGCGAGTCGATCCGGCCGCCGACCTCCGTGACGCGACGAAGCGAAATGCGCGGGTGTTGGGGAACCCGACAGAAAATGAAAATTTTCGGTATAGCGAGCACGCCCAGGACCACTATGGAGACTGCATACAGGGTTTGATCTGTTCCGTACCGACTCGAAGCGCAGCGGAAGAAGAGTCGGTGGAGATCGTTGGTGCAGATCTCCGCAGCTAGGTTTACAACCTCCCAACCGCGAGGATGTACTCCCTCGCCGGACAGCCCTTCGGGAGGCGGTCGGACAGTCCCCCGGATGATGTCGCGGACAGCCGTTCGGGAGGACCCCCGAAACTTGAACGAAGACTCGGACAGCCCTTTGGGAGGACACTCGAACAGCCCCTCGGGCAAGACCTAAACTACGACCTCTCTACGGGGTTGCACACATACGGTGTCAGCTATCCGGCAGGGCTTCGCCGTCCAGAACTAGTTCCCGCTGGAACCCAGACAGCCTTACGGCTCTACGAAACTCTTTTCATGGGAGGGAGAGAAGAAGCCAGATAATGCATGGCATGTGTATGAGAGCAAGGGATGAAGAGATGGCAGCCCTCACCTCCTCTATTTATAGGAAAACCAAGGGGTAGTGTGCCTCCACAAATTACCAAAAACCCCCATGCATTATGTCACGCATGAGGGTGTTAAGGACAAAATGGGATGCCATGTGGAGCTCCAAGGAGCTCCACCACCCATGGCTGGCCACCCCTAGGGGGCCCCCCAAATGGGGTTCCTTCCCTTGTAAGCCACTTCCTTCTAGAACTTTGACCAAGTCGAAACAGGTGGCTCTCCAAAAATATCCCAAAAAGCACTTTCACTATTCACGACAACATTTTTCAGCGTCCGTTCGAACTAAAAATATTTATGTGGGCTTAGAACATTTCCAGTACCCACTAAAATAATTTTCAATGCGTTCCGAAACAATTCCGGTTTAGTGATTTTCATCTGCGAAACGCATCTGAAGTGGCTTCGGCAGCTCCGGAACATTTCCTGTTTTTATCCCCAAAAATTCCAAAAAGTTTCCAGAAGGATTCTGGCACCTTCCAAGAATTATCAGGCATGTGCCGAAACCAATTTGACTTAATAGTATATCCCGAAACAACTTTTCGGCTTCATCAAAAATCATCCGATGACCTCTGTCTGCAGAGCTTTTCCGATGTCCGAAACTTTTACGGTGTCCGAAACTTTTTCAGTGATTTTCTCTCAGACTCCCTGTCTAGTATTCAGCAGATAGATGACCCTTAAGCGTGTGACCCTATAGGTTCGGTGAAGTATAGACATGACCTGGAACCTCTTTCGATCAATGATCAACATCGGAGCCGTGGACACCCATATTGACCCCTATACCCACACGAATGAATATTCGAGTGAACCTCCAGTTGCCGTGAGCTATACCTGTTGCTTCGCGATATGTCACAAACACCCGAGGTGAGATTTATTGCATTCCTGTGGATCAACAATTTGTCCACCATGCAAGTTACCTCGTTACCGGTTTTGTTCTCTTTTCTCGTTTCCGTGTTCCGACATCCCAGTGATCAAATCACAATGTGTCTGGCCAGACGATGATGGATACCGTTACACCGAGAGGGCCCGAGTATATCTCTCCATCGTCGGAGGAGCAAATCCCAATCTTGAGCTATCTCGTTACTTGCCATACTTTTCGGTGAACCCGTAAGGCGCCGTAATAGCCACCCAGTTACGGATGACGTTTAACAAACCCCAAAGTTCATGAAGCAAGTATGAAGGAACTCGATACTCTCATGGTCTAAGGAATTATGCAAACATTGACTTCTCTGTGTTATTAACCATTAACTTGTGACGAATGTATCTCATAGCATAACATCAAAATGGGTCGATTCAACACAAGTGTTCTACTAATAATTGTGCCCTCAAAATTGCCGGCATAGTCATGCCCATGATCAGGAAAACAGGATCATCATGCAATACTTGAGCCAGTCATAGAGGCTTGACTAGGAATACATTTTACCGTTTATTATCCCACACGCACACATGAGTTTCCCTCCAAGCCTCGTTTTATTTGCAGACTCGAGAATCATTGCACTTATAGCATGGAACATAAACCTTCATTACAAACCAGGAGATACAAAATAACTGATATTACTGCCTCTAGGGCATATCTCCAACAGCGGGAGGCGCGCGAGGAGCAGGAGGCCGCCCGCCTGGAGAAGGCGGAAGTGGAGAAGGCGGAGGCTGCCACCATGAAGAGGCTGGCGGAGGCCGAGGCTGCCAACGCGGTGAAGGAGCAGGCCGAAGAGGCCGCGCGCCGGCAGTCGGCGCTATTTGTCGTCCCCCTGAACTCCGCACCGCCACCGCCAGAGTTCGTGGCGCCGACTGGGGGGCCAGCGATGAGCACCCGATCATGGAGAGGGAGGGCGGCGACGTCGCCATGCCAGACGTGATCGTGCCTCCGCCGCCACCATCTGAGGAAGCGCGAGACAAACAGCCGGCTGATCTGCCGGTGCCACCAACCGGAAGCGAGATGGTGATGGGCCCAACTCCTAAGGTCCGCACCCCATCATGACGCCGTCTTGCGAAGGCGGCCTCCACGCCACGTCCGTTGGAAGCCGGCACCACGAGCTTGTCGATCCCGGATGCCGAGGCGACCAGTGCCGCGCCCACTGGTTGGGTGCGGGGAGGAGGGACGGGCCCTTTGAACCAAGCAATCATGGACGTCCAGGCCAAGCTCCGCGCTGAAGCTGATGCTCTCAAGCATTGCAACAACGTGTTTCTGGAGACGCGAGCAGCCGTCCGGGTATGCTTCCTCATCTTTGACTCTTGTGTGTCTTATACTTTCTCGTGGGGGCGCGGCAGCGCACCCACTGGGTGTAGTCCCCAAGTTTCAGGTTGGCTGCTGAGCAGGCGGCTCGGAACTTTAATTTAATTGGCGAGCTCTACGCACTAACACTTTTTGACATCATTTCTGCAGGATTACCATAACCTTCGCGCGACCGGCTTTAACTGCAAGGTCCTGGAGCTGAATCAACGGACCGCCGACTTGTCAGAAAGCCGGAGTAAGTATTTTTCCTTCTTCGCGGGGACGCGCTGGTGCACCCGCGGGCTGTAGTCCCCGAGATTCGTGCCGACTACCGAGCAGTCGGGCCAGATCTCCCCGGCAACTGTTCTTCTTCTCTGTTGGCTGCTGACGCCTCTTTTCTTTCTCCCCTTTCTTTCAGAGGCCAACGCCACCCTGCAGCAGCAGCTGGGTGAAGCCAACACCGTGCTGCATGGCAAGGAAGCGGAATGCAGCAAGCTGGCCCAAGAGCGCAACCGGCTGGTCACGCAGCTGGCGGAGCAGGCGGAGCTTCTCAAGAAGGCCCAGAAGGAGGCGGAGGACAAGGATTCCAGTCTTCTGGCTGAGTTCGAGACCGAGCGCTCCGCCTGGACTGACAAGGAGGCAATGCTGACTGCCGGCTTCGGCGAGATCGAAGACATGGTTGACGGTGAGCTTCCCTCTTTACTCTTTCTTCGAGCCGCCGTCTTCTGATCAGGCCGGTTTCTTGTTTCTAACTTTGGCTTTGGCCTTTCTGTTTGAGCAGACTTCTTCCCCGTTCACTCTAGTGCTGCCAATCAGGCTATTGAGGATGATCGCGAAGGGTGGAGGGCAGCAGGCATGGAAATCGCTGCTGACGCCCCCCGGACCCTTAGCGAGCAGTTTCTCAGCATCCAGGCCCGCCTTCGGCCGGCTCATCGGATGTTGCGCCGACTTCAGCGTGTTGGCGCTCAGGCGATCGCCACCCTGTGGCCAGACATGTCGGCCCCACGCATTCCCAGCCGGACCACCGACTGGCTAGAGGTGGCGGCCGGCCGTCTTGAAGCCTGGAAGGGCTCCTCGGCCCGGGCTGGAGCGCACCGGGCCTTGGAGTTTGTCAAGGCGTGGTACCCTGGGCTAAATCTAGCCCAGTTGACCATGTTTCGGGAGGAGGCCCAGGAGGAGCTGGTGGCGGTGGAGGATGATCTCGTCAAGCGGGCGGCAGCAATCGCCGGGTACACCAACACCACCGTCTTCATCCCGGAGCGGCCCGAGAACAGCGCCGAGGCGCCACTGGAGTGATTCGGGCTGAACCCGGAGGACGGCGAGGACTCGGCCTAGGTGATCGACTCCAGCGGCGAGGAAGAAGACGATGACGAGGAGGAAGGTGAAGAGGAGGAGCCAGAGGTCAGAGCGGACGGCCAACCTCAGCTCGACCGCGCTGATGTCTACTACGCAACCTTCTCCTTGTAGACATTGTTGGGCCTCCAAGTGCAGAGGTTTGTAGGACAGTAGCAAACTTCCCTCAAGTGGATGACCTAAGGTTTATCAATCCATGGGAGGTGTAGGTTGAAGATGGTCTCCCTCCTCGTCATGGAGAGCGCCAGGATGATGAAGATGGCCACTGGTGAGGGATCCCCCCTCCGGCAGGGTGCCGGAACAGGGTCCCGATTGGGTTTTTGGTGGCTATAGAGGCTTGCGGCGGCGGAACTCTCGATCTATTCTGTTCCCCGAAGTTTTTAGGGTACATGGACATATATAGGTGGAAGAAGTACGTCAGGGGAGCCATGAGAGGCCCACGAGGGTGGAGGGCGCCCCCCTACCTCATGGCTCCCTCGTTTCTTTCCTGACGTGCACTCCAAGTCTATCAGGTTGCTTTGCTTCCAAAAATAACTTCTCTAGAAGGTTTCATTCCGTTTCGACTCCGTTTGATATTCCTTTTCTTCGAAACACTGAAACATGGGAAAAAACAGGAACTGGCACTCGGCTCTGGGTCAATAGGTTAGTCCCAAAAATAATATAAAAGTGCATAGTAAAGCCCATAAAACATCCAAGATGGATAATATAATAGCATGGAACAATCAAAAATTGTAGATACGTTGGAGACGTATCAGCATCCCCAAGCTTAATTCCTGCTCGTCCTCGAGTAGGTAAATGATAAAAACAGAATTTTTGATGTGGAATGCTACTTGGCATAATTTCAATGTAATTCTTCTTAATTGTGGTATGAATATTCAGATCCGAAAGATTCAAGATAAAAGTTTAATATTGACATGAAAATAATAATACTTCAAGCATACTAACAAAGCAATCATGTGTTCTCAAAATAACATGGCCAAAGAAAGTTATCCCTACAAAATCATATAGTCTGGCTATGCTCTATCTTCATCACACAAAATATTTAAATCATGCACAACCCCGATGCCAAGCCAAGCAATTGTTTCATACTTTTGATGTTCTCAAACTTTTTGAATCTTCACGCAATACATGAGCGTGAGCCATGGACATAGCACTATATGTGGAATAGAATGGTGGTTGTGGAGAAGACAAAAAGGAGAAGACAGTCTCACATCAACTAGGCGTATCAACAGGCTATGGAGATGCCCATCAATAGATATCAATGTGAGTGCGTAGGGATTGCCATGCAATAGATGCACTAGAGCTATAAGTATATGAAAGCTCAACAAAAGAAACTAAGTGGGTGTGCATCCAACTCGCTTGCTCATGAAGACCTAGGGCGTTTTGAGGAAGCCCATCATTGGAATATACAAGCCAAGTTCTATAATGAAAAATTCCCACTAGTATATGAAAGTGATATCATAGGAGACTCTCTATCATGAAGATCATGGTGCTACTTTGAAGCACAAGTGTGGTAAAAGGATAGTAACATTGTCCCTTCTCTCTTTTTCTCTCATTTTTTATTTGGGCCTTTTGTCTCTTTTTTATGGCCTCTTTTCTTTTCTCTTTTTTTTGTCCGGAGTCTCATCCCGACTTGTGGGGGAATCATAGTCTCCATCATCCTTTCCTCACTTGGGAATGCTCTAAAAATGATGATCATCACACTTTTATATTCTTACAACTCAACAGTTACAACTCGATACTTAGAACAAAATATGAATCTATATGAATGCCTCCGGCGGTGTACCGGGATATGCAATGAATCAAGAGTGACATGTATGAAAGAATTATGAACGGTGGCTTTGCCACAAATACAATGTCAACTACATGATCATGCAAAGCAATATGACAATGATGAAGCGTGTAATAATAAACGAAAAGGTGGTATGTTGCATGGCAATATATCTCGGAATGGCTATGGAAATGCCATGATAGGTAGGTATGGTGGCTGTTTTGAGGAAGGTATATGGTGGGTGTATGATACCGGCGAAAAGTGCGCGGTATTAGAGAGGCTAGCAATGGTGGAAGGAAGAAGGGTGCGTATAATCCATGGACTCAACATTAGTCATAAAGAGCTCATATACTTATTGCAAAAATCTACAAGTTATCGTAGCAAAGTATTACGTGCATGCTCCTAGGGGGATAGATTGGTAGGAAAAGACCATCGCTCGTCCCCGACCGCCACTCATAAGGAAGACAATCAATAAATAAATCATGCTCCGACTTCATCACATAACGGTTCACCATACGTGCATGCTACAAGAATCACAAACTTTAACACAAGTATTTCTCAAATTCATAACCACTCAACTATCATGACTCTAATATCACCATCTTCATATCTCAAAACAATTATCAAGCATCAAACTTCTCATAGTATTCAACACACTCATAAGAATTTTTCTTTTACTAATCTTGTATGCCTATTATTGTTAAAGCAAACTACCATGCTGTTTTGTGGGACTCTCAAAATAATCTAAGTGAAGCATGAGAGTTCATCTATTTCTTCAAAATAAAACCACCATTGTGCTCTAAAAGATATAAGTGAAGCACTAGAGCAAACGACAAACTACTCCGAAAGATATAAGTGAAGATCAATGAGTAGTCGGATAATTATGCAACTATGTGAAGACTCTCCCATTTAATAATTTCAGATCTTGGTATTTTATTCAAACATCAAGCAAAACAAAAGAAAATAAAATGACGCTCCAAGCAAAACACATATCATGTGGTGAATAAAAATATAGCTCCAAGTAAAGTTACCGATTAACGAAGACGAAAGAGGGGATGCCTTCCGGGGCATCCCCAAGCTTAGGCTCTTGGTTATCCTTGAATATTACCTTGGGGTGCCTTGGGCATCCCCAAGCTTAGGCTCTTGCCACTCCTTATTCCATAGTCCATCGAATCTTTACCCAAAACTTGAAAACTTCACAACACAAAACTTAACAGAAAATCTCGTGAGCTCCGTTAGCGAAAGAAAAGAAAACACCACTTAAAGGTACTGTAATGAACTCATTCTTTATTTATCTTGGTGTTAAAACTACTGAATTCCAACTTCTCTATGGTTTATAAACTATTTTACTAGCCATGGAGTCATCAAAATAAGCAAACAACACACGAAAAACAGAATCTGTCAAAAACAGAACAGTCTGTAGTAATCTGTAACTAACACAAACTTATGGAACTCCAAAAATTCTAAACTAAATTGGTGGACCTAAGGAATTTTTATAGTAATCATCTGCAAAAAGAATCAACTAAATAGCACTCTGCAGTAAAACGTTGCAGCTAATCTCGTGAGCGCTAAAGTTTCTGTTTTTTACAGCATGATCATAAAGACTTCACCCAAGTCTTCCCAAAGGTTCTACTTGGCACAAACACTAATTAAAACACAAAACCACATCTAAACAGAAGCTAGATGGATTATTTATTACTAAACAGAACCAAAAAGAAATAAACTAAAATAAAATTGGGTTGCCTCCCAACAAGCGCTATCGTTTAACGCCCCTAGCTAGGCATGATGATTTCAATGATGCTCACATAAAAGATAAGAATTGAAACATAAATAGAGCATCATGAAGAATATGACTAGCACATTTAAGTCTAACCCACTTCCTATGCATAGGGATTTTGTGATCAAAAAACTTATGGGAACAAGAATCAACTTGCATAGGAAGGTAAAACAAGCATAACTTCAAGATTTTAAGCACATAGAGAGGAAACTTGATATTATTGCATTTCCTACAAGCATATATTCCTCCCTCATAAAAAATTTCAGTAGCATCATGAATGAATTCAATAATATAACCAGCACCTAAAGCATTCTTTTCATGATCTACAAGCATAGAAATTTTATTACTCTCCACATAAGCAAAATTCTTTTCATTCGGAATAGTGGGAGTTTCATAAGAGACTTGAATACTATAAATTGTTTCCACATTAAAAGAGTAATGTCCAGAAAAAGGGTAATCATAATCATGACAAGTTTTATAAATATAATCATTACTACTTTTTATAGCATAAGTTTCATCACAATAATCATCATAAGTAGCAACTTTGTTCTCATCATAATCGATTGAAACCTCTTCCGAAATAGTGGATACATCACTAAATAAAGTCATGACCTCTCCAAATCCACTTTCATAAATATTATAACATTCAACATCCTCCAAAATAGTGGGATCATTACTTCCTAAAGTTTACACTCTTCCAAACCCACTTTCATCAATATACTCATCATAGGTAGAAGGCATGCTATCATTATAACAATTTTGCATATCAAAACTTGGGAGACTAAAAATATCATCTTCATTGAACGTAGCCTCCCCAAGCTTGGGACAAACATTAATTGCAGCAAATATATTCTCAAAAACATCATCTTCATCAAACATAGCATCCCCAAGCTTGGGCCTTTTCGTATCATAAGCATAATCACTCTCATCATTAATAATATGGATAGCACCGATAGTATAGCAATTGTCATATTCCAAGCAAGTGCTAAAAAGATTTTCAAGATCATAAGAAGTATCATTATCTTCCCAATCATAATCATCACAGCAAGCAACAGGCATAACGGGATCATCATCAAGTGCATCATCTTCCACAATTATTTTTGATTCATTTTCATGGGGCACAACAATAATAGGAGCAACATTATTTGGGAGAGATATATTTTTACCTCTCTTCCTTTTTCTTTTCTTCTTCTTCACCTCATGTGTGGGTTCAATCCTCTTTTTTGAGCTCCGTATTGATGAGATTGGTTGAATAGAAAGCTCCTCCTCGTTACCTAATTCATCATAAGAAATAATAGGAGGATATTGGGAAGTCTCTTCCCTTTCATTAGCATTCTCTCCATCTTCTATTTGTTTTCTTTTCTTTATGTAATTGGCAATACAAGGATTTTCAATGCAATTCACCGCACAATACATATAAATCTTCTCTAGATCAAAGCCAAGAAATCTATCAAGATTAAACTTGGGAATACCCTCAGTTATACGTTTCATTTCCTCATACCCCAAAAGAAGACTAAGCTCTTTATGATGCTCAAGGGTAATCAAATTATCACAATTTTTGGATACGATTCGGTCATGAAACAATTTGCATTGGAGATTTAAATGAGCATGTTCATTGCAAAGTTCACAAGGGGCGCGAAAAATATTGAATTTTTCAGCACAAACATCAAGACTTTCTTGCAACAATTTAGTTTCTAAATACTTATGCCTCTTGCAATATCTATCTTCCCTATTTGGTGTATACTTGCAAACCCAATGCACTCCACAAAAATTGACATGTTTATAGGAGACATTTTCTTCATAACTAGTGCAATCATCATTAGTACCATGGATATTCAAGGAGTTCATACTAACAACATTGCAATCATGCTCATAATTCGAAGATATAGTGCCAAACATTTTAATACATTCTTCTTCTAACACTTTGGCACAATTTTCCTTTCCATCATACTCATGAAAGATATTAAAAAGATGAAGCGTATGTGGCAAACTTAATTCCATTTTTTTGTAGTTTTCTTTTATAAACTAAACTAGTGCTAAAACAAGAAACAAAAATATTCGATTCCAAGATCTAAAGATATACCTTCAAGCACTCACCTCCCCGGCAACGGCGCCAGAAAAGAGCTTGGTGTCTACTACGCAACCTTCTCCTTGTAGACGTTGTTGGGCCTTCAAGTGCAGAGGTTTGTAGGACAGTAGCAAATTTCCCTCAAGTGGATGACCTAAGGTTTATCAATCCGTGGGAGGCGTAGGTTGAAGATGGTGTCTCTCAAACAACCCTGCAATCAAATAACAAAAAGTCTCTTGTGTCCCCAACACACCCGATACAATGGTAAATTGTAGAGGTGCACTAGTTCGGCGAAGAGATGGTGATACAAGTGCAATATGGATGGTAGATATAGGTTTTTGTAATCTGAAAATATAAAAAACAGCAAGGTTGCAAGCGATAAAAGTGAGCATAAACGGTATTGCAATGCTAGGAAACAAGGCCTAGGGTTCATACTTTCACTAGTGCTAGTTCTCTCAACAATAATAACATAATTGGATCATATAACTATCCCTCAACATGCAACAAAGAGTCACTCCAAAGTCACTAATAGCGGAGAACAAACGAAGAGATTATGGTAGGGTACGAAACCACCTCAAAGTTATTCTTTCCGATCAATCCATTGGGCCATTCCTATAAGTGTCACAAACAGCCCTAGAGTTCGTAGTAAAATAACACCTTAAGACACACGTCAACCAAAACCCTAATGTCACCTAGATACTCCAACGTCACCTCAAGTAGCCGTGGGTATGATTATACGACATGCATCACAAAATCTCAGATTCATCTATTCAACCAACACAAAGAACCTCAAAGAGTGCCCCAAAGTTTCTACCGGAGAATCAAGACGAAAATGTGTGCCAACCCCTATGCATAGGTTCATGGGCGGAACCCGCAAGTTGATCACCAAAACATACATCAAGTGAATCACGTGATATCCCATTGTCACCACAGATACGCATGGCAAGACATACATCAAGTGTTCTCAAATCATTAAAGACTCAATCCGATAAGATTACTTCAAAGGGAAAACTCAATCCATTACAAGAGAGTAGAGGGGGACAAGCAACATAAGATCCAACGATAATAGCAAAGCTCGTGATACATCAAGATCGTGCCAAATCAAGAACACGAGAGAGAGAGATCAAACACATAGCTAATGGTACATACCCTCAGCCCCGAGGGTGAACTACTCCCTCCTCGTCATGGGGAGCGCCGGGATGATGAAGATGACCACCGGTGAGGGATCCCCCCTCCGGCAGGGTGCCGGAACAGGGTCCCAATTGGGTTTTTGGTGGCTACAGAGGCTTGCGGCGGCGGAACTCCCGATCTATTCTGTTCCCCGAAGTTTTTAGGGTATATGGACATATATAGGCGGAAGAAGTATGTCAGGGGAGCCATGAGGGGCCCACGAGGGTGGAGGGCGCACCCCCTACCTCGTGGCTCCCTCGTTTCTTTCCTGACATATAAAGGTTTCATTCCGTTTCGACTCCGTTTGATATTCCTTTTCTTCGGAACACTGAAACAAGGGAAAAAACAGGAACTGGCACTGGGCTCTAGGTCAATAGGTTAGTCCCAAAAATAATATAAAAGTTCATAGTAAAGCCCATAAAACATCCAAGATGGATAATGTAATAGCGTGGAACAATAAAAAATTATAGATACGTTGGAGACGTATCACGCGCCTCCAGCAACGAGCCACGCCCGAGCGAGCCGGCTGCTACTGAAGGCGACCAAGTGGGGACTGACCAGCCGGCCGCTCCACCAACCAGCGCCACCGACTCCTCCGTTCTACCGAACCCGTCTGCTGCTCCCTAGGCTGCCAGTTTATCTTTTGTTTTACCTGCTTATCAGTCTCAACGAACTTGTTAACTTTGCACAATTCCACCCGCGGGGTGTATTTCAAACTCTTGTTGGATGTCGGCCAAGGGCCTTTTGACGTAAAAAAATTTAGCCGAGTTCTATCTTTCCTTACTTCTGCTCTTTGGCTTTTTTCCTTTGCCGCCTTCCCTTGGTTGCTGTCTTGCCAGCCGAACAGCTGCTCTGCGGACTGTGGCTGGGTCAAGTACTTAACCACTTTCGGGAAGGCAAGTACTTAGCCGACTAGAGTTTTCTGGCAAGTTAAGTAGAAGCCGGCCGGCCAGCTCCTCGGTAGCCGGTCGGTGAGGCGAGAAACCGGCTTGGACTATGTGTATGCTTTAGGTCCTTAGCCATTTTTCATGCAGACACCCTTTTCGCCTTAGCTCCTGCCGACCGAACAGTCGCTCTGCGAGCTGCGGCCTCTGGCAGAAGAAAGCTAAGGTGCCAACACATTACTTGTCCGGCTGCAGGAAGCATTTCATAGTACAAAGCGGCAAGTCCCCGGGTCGACTGGTTGAACCCGGTGCCAGACGGTCTAATGGGATGACACAAATGACATGTGTAATACTTATCATATAGATAAAAGAGGGTAGTCCCCGAGCTCTTCTCGGGGGACCTGGAGCCTTCGTACTTAATACAAAAGTTGGCGTGGTACATACTGTATCAACTGTAAAACCTTCGAAGGAGGTTTGCATTCCATGGTCGCTCCGTCTCCTTGCCAGAGTAATCTCTTTTGTGTGCTCAAGGCTTCTGAGCGTCGATGAGGTAGTAGGAGTCGTTGCCCAACACCTTGCTGATGATGAAGGGGCCTTCCCAAGGTGCTGAAAGCTTGTGCTGGCCGGCTGTCCGCTGGATCAGTCGGAGCACAAGGTCTCCCTCTTGGAAGGATCTTGGCTTGACCTTCCGGTTGTAGTATCGGCGCAGGCTCTGCTGGTAGATGGTGGACCGGCTGAGTGCCAACAGCCGGCCCTCTTCCAGCAGATCTCGACGCTGTCTTGTCGTGCTTCTTCTGCCTCCTCTTCAGTGTACATGGTGACTAGAGGGGAGTCGAATTCTATGTCCGTTGGGATGATGGCTTCGGCACCGTAGACGAGGAAGAAAGGCGTGAAGCCGGTTGACTTCTTCGGAGTTGTGCGCAGGCTCTAGAGGACGGCTGGCAGCTCATCGAGCCAACAGCCGGCTGAACGCTCCAGAGGCTCGACCAGTCAGGGCTTGATGCCGGACAAAATGAGGCCGTTTGCTTGTTCCACTTGGCCGTTTGACTGCGGATGGGCAACAGACGCTAAGTCCAGTCGGATGCCCTGCGTCGCGCAGAAACGGGCCAAGGCGCCTTTGGCAAAGTTTGTGCCGTTGTCGGTGATGATGCTGTGTGGTATGCCATACCGGATGGTGATGTCGGAGATGAAAGTCACAACAGTCGGACCATTCAATTTCTTAATTGGCTTTGCTTCTATCCACTTGGTGAACTTATCTACCGCGACAAGTAGGTGAGTCATGCCGCCGCGCGCCATCTTGAATTGTCCCACCATTCTAGGCCCCAGACGGCAAAGGGCCAGGCAATGGGGATAGTCTTGAGTGCAGAAGCCGGCTGATGTGGCTTGGAGCGGAACTTCTGGCACCCTTTGCATTTCTGGACCAAGTCTTTGGCGCCTTCTAGGGTAGTCGGCCAGAACAAACCATGGCAGAAAGCTTTGGCCACGAGTGCTCTTGAAACTGCGTGGTGACCGCACTCGCCTTGATGGATATCTTTGAGGATTGCTTGGCCTTGCTCCGGCTCTACATAGCGCTGGTAAACACCAGAGACACTGCGCCTCACAAGTTCTCTGTTGACTATGGTGTATGCTGCTACCCGGTGTTGCACTTGCCGGGCCGAGATCTCATCAGTCGGCAGCTCTTTGTTCACCAGGAAGTTGAGGATGGGCTGGGCCCATGAAGGTGCTGCGACACTGCGCCTCACAAGTTCTCTGTTGACTATGGTGTATGCTGCTGCCCGGCGTTGCACTTGCCGGGCCGAGATCTCATCAGTCGGCAGCTCTTTGTTCACCAGGAAGTTGAGGATGGGCTCGGCCCATGAAGGTGCTGCAATTTCTTCGACTGCTAAGACTGCTACTTGCACGAGGGCGGTTGGGCCGGGGGAGGGCGGGTTGGAGTCGGCTGCCGCTTGCTGAGTCGATGAAGTCCCCGGGCCGACTGCTGCAGTCCCCGGGCCGGGTGCGGCTGCTGCAGTCCCCTGGTCACCTGCCGAATTCCTCGTGCTGGCTGTTGGGGTCCTCAAGTCGGATCCGACTACTCAGGAGGAGCCGGCACAAAGATGGAATCTGACTCTGGCAATGGCTTGACAAACGGCTTGAGGAGGCGTTGTAGGGCGACGCCGGTTGGTATTGCTTGCCGGGTGGAGCCGATTCGTGCCAAGGCATCTGCTTGCTCATTGTCATTCCTTGGCACATGGAAAAACTCGCACCCTTCAAAGTATCCACTGAGTTGCTGCACGAGGAAACGGTAACTCGCCATATTTGCATCCTTGGCGTCCCAGTCGCCTGACGACTTCTGAACCACCAAGTCAGAATCACCATAGCACAGGATCTGGCGAATGCCGAGTTCCTTGGCATGCCGGAGCCCGTGAATGGGTGCTTCATATTCAGCGACGTTGTTGGAGGTGGTGAAATGGATCTGCAACACATATCTGAGCTTGTCGCCTCTGGGAGAGGTGAGGACGATGCCGGTGTTGGGGAACGTAGCAGAAATTCAAAATTTTCTACGCATCACCAAGATCAATCTATGGATTAACTAGCAACGAGAGAGAGGGGAGTGCATCCTCATACCCTTGAAGATCGTGATGCGGAAGCGTTGCAAGAACGCGGTCGGTGGAGTCGTACACGAAGCGATTCAGATCGCGGCCGAATCCGATCTAAGCACCGAACAACGGTGCCTCCGCGTTCAACACACATGTAGCCCGGTGACGTCTCTCGCGCCTTGATCCAGCAAGGGAGAGGGAGAGGTTGGGGAAGACTCCGTAAAGCAGCAGCACGACAGCGTGGTGGTGGTGGAGGAGCGTGGCACTCTAGCAGGGCTTCACAAAGCACTGTGAGAGACGAGGAGGGAGAGGGGTAGGGCTGCGCCAAGAGAGAGGGAGACTCGTGTCTTCTGCAGCCCCAAAAAACCCCACTATTTATAAGAGGAGGGGAGGAGGGTGCGCCCCCTTCTAGGGTTCCCACCCCTAGGGGTGGCGGCCAGCCCTAGATTGGATGGAGGGGGCGGCCAAGAGGGGGAGAGAGGGGGTGCGCCCTAGGGTGGGCCTTAGGCCCATCTGCGCCTAGGGTTTCCCCCTTTCCCTTCCAAGCTGCGCCTTGGGCCCTAGTGGGAGGCGCACCGGACCACTCAGGGGCTGGTCCCTTCCCAGTCTTGGCCCATGCAAGCCTCCGGGGCTGGTGGCACCTCCCGGTGGACCCCCGGAACCCTCCGGTGGTCCCGGTACATTATCGGTGACGCCCAAAACTCTTCCGGTGGCCAAAACCTCACTTCCTATATATTATTCTTTACCTTCGGACCATTCTGGAACTCCTCGTGATGTCCGGGATCTCATCCGGGACTCTGAACAACATTCGGTAACCACATATATCTATTCCCTATAACCCTAGCGTCATCGAACCTTAAGTGTGTAGACCCTACGGGTTAGGGAACCATGCAGACATGACCGAGATGTTCTCCGGCCAATAACCAACAGCGGGAACTGGATACCCATGTTGGCTCCCACATGTTCCACGATGATCTCATCGGATGAACCACGATGTCGGGGATTCAATCAATCCCATATACAATTCCCTTTGTCAATCGGTATGTTACTTGCCCGAGATTCGATCGCCGGTATCCCAATACCTCGTTCAATCTCGTTACCGGCAAGTATTTACTCATTCCGTAATGCATGATCCCGTGACTAACTACTTAGTAACATTGAGCTCATTATGATGATGCATTACCGAGTGGGCCCAGAGATACCTCTCCGGCATACGGAGTGACAAATCCCAGTCTCGATTCGTACCAACCCAACAGACACTTTCGGAGATACCTGTAGTGTACCTTTATAGCCACCCAGTTATGTTGTGACGTTTGGTACACCCAAAGCATTCCTACGGTATCTGGGAGTTGCACAATCTCATGGTCTAAGGAAATGATACTTGACATTAGAAAAGCTCTCAGCAAACGAACTACACGATCTTGTGCTATGCTTAGGATTGGGTCTTGTCCATCACATCATTCTCCTAATGATGTGATCCCGTTATCAATGACATCCAATGTCCATGGTCAGGAAACCATAACCATATATTGATCAACGAGCTAGTCAACTAGAGGCTTACTAGGGACATGTTGTGGTCTATGTATTCACACATGTATTACGGTTTCCAGTTAATACAATTATAGCATGAACAATAGACAATTATCATGAACAAGGAAATACAGTAATAACCATTTTATTATTGCCTCTAGGGCATATTTCCAACAGTCTCGCACTTGCACTAGAGTCAATAATCTAGTTCACATCACTATGTGATTGTAATGAATCCAACACCCATGGGGTTTGTTCATATCTCGCTTGTGAGAGAGGTTTTTAGTCAACGGGTCTGAACCTTCCAGATCTGTGTGTGCTTTACAAATCTCTATGTCATCTTGTAGATGCAGCTACCACGCGCTACTTGGAGCTATTCCAAATAACTGCTCTACTATACGAATCCGGTTTACTACTCAGAGTCATCCGGATTAGTGTCAAAGTTTGCATCGACGTAACCCTTTACGACGAACTCTTTTACCACCTCCATCATCGAGAAAATTCCTTAGTCCACTAGTTACTAAGGATAAGTTCGACCACTGTCATGTGATCCATTCCTGGATCACTCTTGTACCCCTTGACTGACTCATGGCAAGGCACACTTCAGGTGCGGTACACAGCATAGCATACTGTAGAGCCTACGTCTAAAGCATAGGGGACGACCTTCGTCCTTCCTCTCTCTTCTGTCGTGGTCAGGTCTTGAGTCTTACTCAATACTCACACCTTGTAACACAGCCAAGAACTCCTTCTTCGCTGATCTATTTTGAACTCCTTCAAAATCTTCTCACGGTATGTATTCATTTGAAAGTACTATTAAGCGTTTTTTATCTATCCTTATAGATCTTGATGCTCAATGTTCAAGTAGCTTAATCCAGGTTTTCCATTGAAAAACACTTTTCAAATAACCTTGTATGCTTTCCAGAAATTCTACATCATTTCTGATCAACAATATGTTAACAACATATACTCATCAAAAATTCTATAGTGCTCCCACTCACTTCTTTGGAAATACAAGTTTCTCATAAACTTTGTAAAAACCCAAAATCTTTGATCATCTCATCAAAGCGTACATTCCAACTCCGAGATGCTTACTCCAGTCCTTAGAAGGATTGCTGGATCTTTGCATACTTGTTAGCATCTTTCAGGATTGACAAAACCTTCTGGTTGTATCACATACAACCTTTCCTCAAGAAAATCGTCGAGGAAACAATGTTTTGACATCCTATCTGCAAGATTTCATAAATAATGCAGTAATTGCTAATATAATTCCAACAGACTCTTAGCATCGCTACGAGTGAGAAAGTCTCATCATAGTCAACTCCTTGAACTTGTCAGAAAACATCTTAACGACAAGTCGAGCTTTCTTAATGGTGATACTTACCATCATTGTCCGTTTTCCCTTTAAAATCCATCTGTACCCAACAGCCTTACGACCATCAAGTAGTTCTTCCAAAGTCTATACTTTGTTATACATGGATCCTCTCTCGGATTTTATGGCCTCGAGCCATTCATCGGAATCTGGGCCCACCATCGCTTCTCCGTAGCTCGTAGGTTCATTGTTGTCTAGCAACAAGACTTCCAAGACAGGATTACATACCACTCTGAAGTAGTACGCATCCTTGTCGACCTACGATGTTTGGTAGTGACTTGATCCGAAGTTTCATGATCACTCTCATAACCTTCCACTTCAATTGGTGTAGGTGCCACAGGAACAACTTCTTGTGCCCTGCTACACACTAGTTGAAGTGACGGTTCAATAACCTCATCAAGTCTCCACCATCCTCCCACTCAATTCTTGCGAGAGAAACTTTTCCTCGAGAAAGGACATGTTTCTTAGGAAAAATCACTTTGCTTTCGGATCTGAAATAGGAGGTATACCCAACTGTTTTGGGTATTCTATGAAGATGCATTTATCCGCTTTGGGTTCGAGCTTATCAGCCTGAAACTTTTCCACATAAGCGTCGCAGCCCCAAACTTTTAAGAAGCGACAGATTAGGTTTCTCTAAACCATAGTTCATACGGTGTCATCTCAACGGAATCACGTGGTGCCCTATTTAAAGTGAATGCGGTTGTCTCTAATGCCTAACCCATAAACGATAGTGGTAATTCGATAAGAGACATCATGGTATGCACCATATCCAATAGGGCGCAGTTATGATGTTCGGACACACCATCACACTATGGTGTTCCAGGCGGTATTAATTGTGAAACAATTTCCACAATGTCTTAATTGTGTGCCAAACTCGTAACTCAGATATTCATCTCTATGATCATATCATAAACATTTTATCCTCTTGTCACGACGATCTTCAACTTCACTCTGAAATCACTTGAACCTTTCAATAATTCAGACTTGTGTTTCATCAAGTAAATACACTCAGCATCTACTCAAATCATCTGTAAAGTAAGAACATAACGATATCCACTGCATGCCTCAGCACTCATTGGACTGCAAATATCAAAATGTATTACTTCCAACAAATTGCTTTCTTGTTCCATCTTACTGAAAACGAGGCCTTTCAGTCATCTTGCCCATGTGGTATGATTTGCATGTCTCAAGTGATTCAAAATCAAGTGAGTCCAAATGATCCATCTGCATGGAGTTTCTTCATGCATATATACCAATAGACATGGTTCGCATGTCTCAATCTTTTCAAAAACGAGTGAGTCCAAAGATCCATTTACATGGAGCTTCTTCATGCGTTTTATACCAATATGACTCAAATGGTAGTGCCACAAGTATGTGGTACTATCATTACTATTTTATATCTTTTGGCACGAACATGTGTATCACTACGATCGAGATTCATTTTAGGTGCAAGACCATTGAAGGTATTATTCAAATAAACAGAGTAACCATTATTCTCCTTAAATGAATTACCGTATTGCGATAAACATAATCCAATCATGTCTATGCTCAACGCAAACACCAAATAACAATTATTTAGGTTTAACACCAATCTCGATGGTAGAGGGAGCGTACGATGTTTGATCACATCAACCTTGGAAACACTTCCAACACATATCGTCATCACACCTTTAGTTAGTCTCCATTTATTCCGTAGCTTTTATTTCGAGTTACCAACACTTAGCAACCGAACCGGTATCTAATACCCTGGTGCTACTAGGAGTACTAGTAAAGTACACATTAATGTATATCCAATATACTTCTGTCGACCTTGCCTGAATTCTCATCTACTAAGTATCTAGGGTAGTTCTGCTTCAGTGACCGTTCCCCTCATTACAGAAGCACTTAGTCTCGGGTTTGGGTTCTACCTTGGGTTTCTTCACTAGAGCAGCAACTGATTTGCCGTTTCATGAAGTATCCCTTCTTGCCCTTGCCCTTCTTGAAACTAGTGGTTTTACTAACCATCAACAATTGATGCTCCTATTTGATTTCTACTTTCGCGGTGTCAAACATCGCGAATAGCTCAAGGATCATCATATCTATCCCTGATATGTTATAGTTCATCACGAAGCTCTAGTAGCTTAGCGGCAGTGACTTTGGAGAACCATCACTATCTCATCTGGAAGATTAACTCCCACTCGATTCAAGCGATTGTAGTATTCAGACAATCTGAGCAGATGCTCAACGATTGAGCTTTTCTCCCTTAGTTTGCAGGCTTAAGAAACTTGTCGGAGGTCTCACACCTCTTGACGTGGGCACGAGCCTAAAATCCCAATTTCAGCTCTTGGAACATCTCATATATTCCGTGACGTTTCAAAATGTCTTCGGTGCCTTAATTATAAACCGTTTAACATTACGCACTGAACTATCACATAGTCATCAAAATGTGTATGTCAGATGTTCGCAACATCCACAGACGACGCTCGAGGTTCGGCACACCGAGCGGTGCATTAAGGACATAAGCCTTCTGCGCAACAATGAGGGCAATCCTCAGTGTACGGACCCAGTCCGCATAATTGCTACTGTCAACTCTCAACTAAATTTTCTCTAGGAACATATCTTAAACGTAGAACTAAAGCGTAAGCTATGACATAATTTGCAAAAACCTTTTGACTATGTTCATGACAATTAAGTTCATCTGATTATTTAATGAACTCCCACTTAGATAGACATCCCTCTAGTCATCTAAGTGATACATGATCCGAATCGACTAGACCGTGTCCGATCATCACGTGAGACGGACTAGTCATCAACGGTGAACATCTCCATGTTGATCGTATCTACTATACGACTCATGTTCGACCTTTCGGTCTCCTGTGTTCCGAGGCCATGTCTGTACATGCTAGGCACGTCAAGTCAACCTAAGTGTTTCGCATGTGTAAATCTGGCTTACACCCATTGTATGCGAATGTTAGAATCTATCACACCCGATCATCACGTGGTGCTTCGAAACAACGAACCTTCACAACGGTGCACAGTTAGGGGGAACACATCTCTTGAAATTTTAGTGAGGGGTCATCTTATTTATGCTACCGTCGTTCTAAGCAAATAAGATGTAAACATGACAAACATCACATGCAAATCATAAAGTGACATGATATGGCCAATATCATCTTGCGCCTTTTGATCTCCATCTTCGAGGCGCGGCATGATCACCTTCGTCACCGGCATGACACCATGATCTCCATCATCGTGTCTTCATGAAGTTGTCTCGCCAACTATTACTTCTACTACTATGGCTAACGGTTAGCAATAAAGTAAAGTAATTACATGGCATTTTTCATTGACACGCAGGTCATACAATAAATTAAGACAACTCCTATGGCTCCTGCCGGTTGTCATACTAATCCACATGCAAGTCGTGATTCCTATTACAAGAACATGATCAATCTCATACATCACATATATATAATTCATCACATCCTTTTGGCCGTATCACATCACATAGCATACCCTGCAAAAACAAGTTAGACGTCCTCTAATTGTTGTTGCATGTTTTACGTGGCTGCTATGGGTTTCTAGCAAGAACGTTTCTTACCTACGCAAAAGCCACAAAGGTGATATGCCAATTGCTATTTACCCTTCATAAGGACCCTCTTCCTCGAATCCGATCCGACTAAAGTGGGAGAGACAGACACCCGCTAGCCACCTTATGCATCAAGTGCATGTCAGTCGGTGGAACCTGTCTCACGTAAGAGTACATGTAAGGTCAGTCCGGGCCGCTTCATCCCACAATGCCGCCGAATCAAGATAAGACTAGTAACGGCAAGAAAATTGAACAAATCATCGCCCACAACTACTTTGTGTTCTACTCGTGCATAGAATCTACGCATAGACCTAGCTCATGATGCCACTGTTGGGGAACGTAGCAGAAATTCAAAATTTTCTACGCATCACCAAGATCAATCTATGGATTAACTAGCAACGAGAGAGAGGGGAGTGCATCTTCATACCCTTGAAGATCGCAATGCGGAAGCATTGCAAGAACACGGTCGGTGGAGTCGTACACGAAGCGATTCAGATCGCGGCCGAATCCGATCTCAGCACCGAACAACGGTGCCTCCGCGTTCAACACACATGCAGCCCGGTGACGTCTCCTGCGCCTTGATCCAGCAAGGGAGAGGGAGAGGTTGAGGAAGACTCCGTCCAGCAGCAGCACGACCGCGTGGTGGTGGTGGAGGAGCGTGTCACTCACCAAGCACTGCGAGAGACGAGGAGGGAGAGGGGTAGGGCTGCGCCAAGAGAGAGGGAGACTCGTGTCTTCTGCAGCCACAAAAACCCCCACTATTTATAGGAGAAGGGGAGGAGGGTGCGCCCCCTTCTAGGGTTCCCACCCCTAGGGGTGGCGGCCAGCCCTAGATTGGATGCAGGGGCGGCCAAGAGGGGGAGAGAGGGGGGCGCGCCCTAGGGTGGGCCTTAGGCCCATCTGCGCCTAGGGTTTCCCCCTTTCCCTTCCAAGCTGCGCCTTGGGCCCTAGTGGGAGGCGCACCAGCCCACTCAGGGTCTGGTCCCTTCCCAGTCTTGGCCCATGAAAGCCTCCGGGGCTGGTGGCCCATCCCGGTGGACCCCCGGAACCCTCCGGTGGTCCCAGTACATTACCGGTGACGCCCGAAACTCTTCAGGTGGCCAAAACCTCACTTCCGATATATTATTCTTTACCTCCGGACCATTCTGGAACTCCTCGTGACGTCCGGGATCTCATCCGGGACTCCGAAAAACATTCTATAACCACGTATATCTATTCCCTATAACCCTAGCGTCATCGAACCTTAAGTGTGTAGACCCTACGGGTTCGGGAACCATGCAGACATGACCGAGACGTTCTCCGGCCAATAACCAATAGCGGGATTTGGATACCCATGTTGGCTCCCACATGTTCCACGATGATCTCATCGGATGAACCATGATGTCGGGGATTCAATCAATCTCGTATACAATTCCCTTTGTCAATCGGTATGTTACTTGCCCGAGATTCGATCGCCGGTATCCCAATACCTCGTTCAATCTCGTTACCGGCAAGTCACTTTACTCGTTCCGTAATGCATGATCCCGTGACTAACTACTTAGTCACGTTGAGCTCATTATGATGATGCATTACCGAGTGGGCCCAGAGATACCTCTCCGTCATACGGAGTGACAAATCCTAGTCTCGATTCGTACCAACCCAACAGACACTTTCGGAGATACCTGTAGTGTACCTTTATAGCCACCCAGTTACGTTGTGACGTTTGGTACACCCAAAGCATTCCTACGGTATCCGGGAGTTGCACAATCTCATGTTCTAAGGAAATGATACTTGACATTAGAAAAGCTCTTAGCAAACGAACTACATGATCTTGTGCTATGCTTAGGATTGGGTTTTGTCCATCACATCATTCTCCTAATGATGTGATCCCATTATCAATGACATCCAATGTCCATGGTCAGGAAACCATAACCATTTATTGATCAACGAGCTAGTCAACTAGAGGCTTACTAGGGACATGTTGTGGTCTATGTATTCACACATGTATTACGATTTCCAGTAAATACAATTATAGCATGAACAATAGACAATTATCATGAACAAGGAAATACAATAATAACCATTTTATTATTGCCTCTAGGGCATATTTCCAACAGCCGGCTCCCAGGCCGGTGCGCATCTTGGAACCATCGAAGTGCATTCGCCAATGGGTGGAGTCTGGCGCTGGTGGCAGGTACTGGGTCTCGGCCTAGTCGACAAGGAAGTCGGCCAGCGCTTGTGACTTAATGGTGGTGCGAGGCTGGTAGTAGATGGTGTAGGGGGCTATGTCTATGGCCCATTTAGCCACTCTGCCTAAGGCATCTCGGCTTCCGATGATCTCAGCAAGCGGAGCTGTGCACACCATAGTGATTGGGTGCTCTTGGAAGTATGGCTTCAATTTCTTGGTGGCAAATTGCACGCCATAGCACATCTTCTGGTAGTGGGGGTAGTTTTGCTTGGAGGCGGACAGCACTTCACTAAGGTAATACACCGGCCTCTGGACTGGTAGTGCTTTGTCGTCTTCCTTGCGTTCCACCACCATGACTGTGCTGACCACCCGGCTGGTAGCGGCGATGTAGAGGAGCATGGGCTCCTTAGGAGTCGGAGCCGCCAGAACAGGCGGAGTGGTCAACGTCTTCTTGAGTTGGAGAAAAGCTTCATCCACCTTGTCGTTCCACTCGAAAAAAGTGGTCTTCTTCATGAGCTGGTACAGGGGAAGAGCCTTCTCGCCCAGCCGACTGATGAAACGACTGAAGGATGCCAAACAGCCGGTGAATTTTTGCACATCCAGCAGTCGGGTGGGCACTTCCATCCTCTTGATGGCTTTGATCTTCACAGGGTTGCACTCTATGCCGCGCTCTGAGACCAGAAAGCCAAGAAGCTGGCCGGCTGGCACTCTAAAGATGCATTTCTCTCGGTTGAGCTTGATTTGAAATCGGCGCAAGTTCTCAAAGGTCTCCTTGAGGTCTTCTAGCAGCGTTCCACGCTTCTCTGTCTTCACCACCACATCATCCACGTAGACGTGGGCATTTCTGCCGAGTTGCTTCAGGAGACACTTCTGCAAGCAACGCTGAAATGTGGCGCCGACATTCCTTAGGCCGAACGTCATGGTCAGGTAACAGAAGGCTAGAAATGGCGTGATGAAGGCGGTCTTCAGCCTGTCGGCCGGGTTCAGCTTGATCTGGTGGTATCCTGAGTACGCATCCAAAAAACTCAACAGCTTGCATCCGGCTGTGGAGTCAATCACTTGGTTAATTCTTGGCAAAGCGAACGGGTCTTTGGGGCATGCTTTGTTGAGGCTGGTATAATCAATACACATGCGCCACTGTTTGTTCTTCTTCAGCACCAGGACCGGGTTGGCTAACCACTCTGGAAAGAACACTTCAATGATGAAGCCGGCTGCTAGAAGCCGGGCTATCTCTTCTCCAACAACTCTTCTCTTCTGACAGACGGCGCAAGGGCTGCCTGACTGGCTTGGCATCAGACCGGACATGTAGCTTGTGCTCGGCGAAATCCGTCGGAACACCCGGCATGTCTTTGGGTGACCATGCAAAGATGTCCCCATCCTCACGGAGGAAATCGACGAGCTCGCTTTCCTATTTGCTGTCAAGGTTTGCACCTATGACAGCATGCCTCTCCGGGTTCTCCGGGTCCAAGGGTATCTTCTTTGTCTCTTTTGCAGGCTTGAACGAACCTTCGGCTTCCGACTCCTTGGGGTTGGTTGACATTTCCGGCTGCTTGCCTGCCATCGCCACAACTCGGTCAAGGATCCGCTTTTCAGCCGCGATCACGAGGGACTCGGCCAACCGGCTGCTCTCTGCTGCGCAACCGGACGACTTCTGGTAGTCTCCTGCTATATTCAGGATTCCCTTGGAGCTCGGCATCTTCATTTTGAGATAGGCATAGTGGGGGACCGCCATGAACTTGGCCAGAGCGGGCCGGCCAAGCAGTGCATGATAGGGGCTCTCAAGGTCCACCACCTCAAACCAGACTGGCTCTCGGCGGAAATGATTTTTGTCCCCGAAGAGGACATCTATCTGAGTCTTGCCGATTGGTGAGCAGGAAAGGCCAAGAACTATGCGATGGAAAACAGTCCGGCTGGGCTGAAGATGTCTCTGCTTGATTCCCAACTTCTCCATGGTATCTTTGTACAGGATGTTGATGCTGCTGCCACCATCTATCAGAACTCGGGAAAAACGAGTGGCTCGCCTTTCAGTGGCAAAGGTGGCATCCAACACCAAGGCATAAGAGCCAGGATTTGGCATCACCTCTGGGTGGTCGGCTCTGATCCAGCTGATGGGCTTCTCAGACCAGTGCATGAATTCAGGGGCCTCTGATGCTACCGCATTCACTTCTTGTTGTTGCTGCCGTCTGTTGTGCCTGTCGTCGGCCACGCTGGTGAACACAACATAGGCTCCATGCTCTTCAGGGTATTCATCTTGTATGGCACCCACTGGCCGGGCCGCCGGCTGCTGAGGAGGAGGAGGCGGCGGGCCGGCAGGCGGAGTGGGCTGGAGTCCGTCACCCTTGGCGATCCTGGTGAGCCAGTGGCAGTTCTGAGTTGTATGGTTGGACGGCTTCGTGCCGCTGTGGAATTTGCAGGATGCATCAAGGGTCTGCTCGTATGAGAAGGCGGGCAACCAGTTGGGCTTGCCGCCCTTCTGGCGCTTCGGGGGTGGCTGCCCTTCCGGCTGCTGGTCTTCGATTATTGCCACCTGCCGGCTCGAGGAAGCCGGCTGCATGGCCTTGCGCTTGTTGTCCTTTGGTTGCTGTCTCTGACTGGTGTCACCAGCAGGGGTCCGAGGAGCTTGAGGGGCCACCTTGCCCGACACATTGACTTGGATCTCCGTCTTCATGGAGGAGTCGACCGTGGCGTACTTGTCGGCCATGATCAGCAGTTCATCAAGAGTCGCCGGCTCGTCGCAGAGGAGCTTGTGCTTGAGGAGGGTGCCCTCTCGGCACCCGGCAGTGAAATACTCGATCGCATGCACCTCGTGCACACCCTCACAAGAATTGCGTAGTTCGGCCCAACGCATGAGGTAGTCGCGAGTCGACTCGTTGGGGCCTTGGACTCACAAGGAGAGTTGGCGAGGCTTGGGCGGCCGCTTGTACGTGCTGGTGAAGTTGCAGATGAATGCTTCAGTGAAATCAACCTAGCTGTTGATGCTGCGGGGCTTCAGGCTGTTCAGCCATGTCCGGGCCGTGCCCTGGAGCATGAGCGGAACGTATTTCACGGCAACGCGCTTGTTGCCGTTCGTGATGCTGACGGCTGTGGAGTAGTCGACCAGCCAGTCCTCCGGCTTCACGGAGTCGGTGTACTTGGGCGTATCTCTCGGGAGCGTGAACCCTTTGGGGAAAGGTTCGTCTCGGATGCAGGGGCCGAAGCAAGGCGGACCCAGCTCATTTTCTTCTTCTAGCGCCAAGGATTGATTGAGGCGATCGATCCGGTGGCGGGCGTCGTTTTCCCCGATTCCTTCTCGGCGGCCAAGGCGGTCGCCGAGCGACGGGTGATCAACAGGCGGCGGGGAAATGCACCTCTCCCTGCGGGGAGGAGGAGGCGGACAGTCGTCTCGTCGCTGCACTTCTCTTGGGCAGCCGTCTTGGTCGTCCTCGATGGTGATGCGAGTCCGGCTGCGGCTGGCAGCCGGCTCCTTGTCTCTTTTGTCGCGGGCGCCACCAGTCGGCGTCCGGGATGTCGCGCCTTGGTCTCGTCAAGGAGGCGGATCATCGTTTCGTCGATTGGGCGCTTCAGTCCAGCACCCGGCATCTTGCTGCTCAGCAGTCGCGTCGAGGAGCTGCTGAACTCGCTCCGTCATGTGGCGACGCTCGTCGCCCTCGAGCTTGTCTAACTCGTCTGCTGCCGCCTGGGCAGCTCGTATGTTCTCCGCAGGTGTGGCGTAGACGGGACGATCTGTCCCGAACATGCTGGCGATGGTCGCGCCACGCTGCCGGACCAAGCCAATGCGGCTAGGCCCACCAGGAGCCGGCGTGCCGCCGACGGCACATGCATTTCCCGCTGGTAGGCCTCCGAAAGGCGTCTCATGCTGGCCAGCCGGTTGGCGCTCTCGACGAGCTGGACGCGGCGCGCTTCCAATGTCTCGGCGTCAGCGTCTTCCGGGATAGGCGCAGCCAGGTCTTGCATTGCCGTCTGCAATGGGTCCTGGCCACCTCCGCCAGAGTGCTCGCCGTGGCTGATGACGAGCACCTCAGTGACGGTGCTGCCGCCGCTCTCCGCGCGAGGAAGCGGCTCGTAGTATACCACCACGTTGGTGGGGAACGCGTCGAGCGACGCCGTGTCGGAGTCGACCAACATCGGGTCGGTGCAGCCAACCGACTCCAAATCAGCAGCAGGCTCGCTGGCGACGTGGAGCTGATTGAGGAGGCTCGCGAGGCGGCTCTCATGGCCATCGGTGCCCGCATCAGACACGGGCTCGTCAGAGAGGCGAATATCGCCAACAAGATCGGCGAGGTGGCTTGCCACGCAGGCGACCTCCGTGCCGCGCAGCGCATCGGTGCAGATGCCATCTGGCATGCCGGGCTGGCTGCGCTCGCCACGAAGGAACAAGGTTCCCGTCTAGAGCAGGTCTCCGGGAGACGGTGCACCTCGCCCCATGGTGGGCGCCAAATGTCGGGGGTTGGGTGCGACATATGCCAAAGGATGGCTTATCATGGTGGGAGCGAGTAGAACATCGCCGGTGCCTGGAAGCGGGATGAGGCGTAGACACGTAGGCCGGCGAACTTTACCCAGGTTCGGGGCTCTCCGTGGAGATAACACCCCTAGTCCTGCTCTGCAGGGTCTCCGCATGATCACTAAGGCACTAGTGGTACAATGGTGCTCCTTGAGCTGTTTGCTAGAGGTGGAAGAAGGCAGGCATGCTCTCTCCTCCTCTAGGTGTGGGTCTAGTCCTAACAGGTTCCAACCCTTTGCATGGGTGCCCTGGGGGGTTTATATAGGCCTACCCCCCAAGGGTACAATGGTAATCCAGCTGGGTGTAGGGCCTGGCTGTCAGTCTCTCTGGTCGCCGGCTTCTCCCCCGACTGCTGGGGCCTGCCGCCCAGTGGGCCCCGCCGACTGGTCTGGTACGGAGCCGACAGGCCGCTCCCGCCGCTCGCGGGTCTTGCCGGCTACTGATCACTGTAGTCGTGATGCTAATGACACAGGCTTGGTCGGGAGAGCGTGGCTACATTCCCGCAGCCTGGCGGGCGATCACTGTAGCCACACCGCGTCTCATCTGGTTGATGGCGTACATGGCCCGAGGGAGGGATAAGCCGATTGCTGGAAGCCGGCCTCCCTCAGGTCCGGCTGCCCTGGCTTCCTCCGTCTTCAGGGCTCTCGCTGCCTGGTAGGGCCCGCCGTCTGCAAGCCGTATCGATAGGCCGTCATGGGAACAGGGCTCCGCCTGTCAGGAGTGCCATTTAGGGGGAGAGGCAACAGTGCCGCACCGTGCGGACATCTCCGCCTGTACGGGGCACTGTGGCCATGCCCGGCCCTGGATTTCGGGGGGATGGGCTACGCTGTAGCCATACCTTGTCTTGTCTCCTTGATGCGGGCGCAGACTTCGCGGGTGCCACGGGCCGACTGCTAGGGGCTGGCCTCTCTGGTGGCCGCCTGCTAGGATTTGGCCTGTTGTGATGCCGTCTTCTGGAACTCGGCCGCCTTCTGACAGTCGGCCATTCGGCCAACCGGCCGTCAGAAGGCGGAGAGCAATCTTGACGTCTTGAGGGGCGCAGCCGGCCCCGATGTCTTGAAAGGTTCGGGGGCTCGGGTTAGGCTACCCGTGGCACATTACTCCGACACTAGTCCAGTGTGGTGGTGGTGGATTGCCTCTTGGGCTGGTGAAGAACAGTACAAGGGGAAGAACAGCCTCCTGAGGTTGAGGTGTTCTTGTGCTTGTCGAACTTGTGTGGGTGAGGACTCGATGCCCCTTGCTGTGGTGGCTAGCTCTACTTATATAAGCCCTGGTCCTCTCCCCAAATATTGAGCGGGAAGGGAGCCAACAACGGCGGGCAATTTTGAAAGGGGACAGCTAGTACAAGCTATCCTGACAAAAGTGGTCTTCGCCTGCAAAAGGCTCTGGTGGTGATGTCGTCTTGGGCTCCATGGTGACCTCCGTCTTGCCGTCTTGCTGGTCTTCGGTCTCGTTGCATCGATGTGGAAACCTTTGCTTGATACCTCGGTACTCTGCGCCTGCGCCTGCGCCTGCCTCCTTAGCACCAAAGAGGAAACAAGGACGCTTTGCGCGCTGGCGCCCGCCTGGTATCGATCGTCATTGCTCACGTCACGAGAGCCTCGCGAGGTTTGCCCTGCCTTGATATCTCCGCTCCTCGCGAGCCTACCGAGCGTGGCCGCTCCTGAGGAAGTCTTGCGTCGTCCGCCCGGCAAGGCTTGGCCCCTCGCGGGGGTCTTGAATGTCTTGTTGATGAAGTTGGGCCATACGGGCCTGCAGCACAGGCACGCCGTGGTCCGCAGGCAGGCAAGTCTGGGGACCCCCGTTCCCAGAATGCCGATAGTAACACAAGATCGAACGGAAGGAGGGCGAAGAAAACGACAAAGGTGAAGTGGGGGAGAGGAAAACGAGAGGCAAATGGCAAATAATGTAATGCGAGGGATAAGAGTTTGTGATGGGTACTTGGTATGTCTTGACTTGTGCGTAGACTCCCCGGCAACGGCGCCAGAAATCCTTCTTGCTACCTCTTGAGCACTGCGTTGGTTTTCCCTTGAAGAGGAAAGGGTGATGCAGTAAAGTAGCATAAGTATTTCCCTCAGTTTTTGAGAACCAAGGTATCAATCCAGTAGGAGGCCACGCTCAAGTCCCACGCACCTACACAAACAAATAAGAACCTTGCAACCAACGCGATAAAGGGGTTGTCAATCCCTTCACGGCCACTTGCAAAAGTGAGATCTGATAGAGATGATAAGATAATATTTTTGTTATTTTTATGATAAAGACTAAAAGTAAAGAAAGAAAAATAAACGGGGCCAGAAATAGCTAGTTGTCAGGAGATTAATATGATGGAAGATAGACCCGGGGGCCATAGGTTTCACTAGTGACTTCTCTCATGAGCATAAGTATTGCGGTGGGTGAACAAATTACTGTCGTGCAATTGATAGAATTGAGCATAGTTATGAGAATATCTAGGTATGATCATGTAAATAAGCCCATTAAACATCCAAAACAGAATATATAATAGCACGGAACAATAAAAAATTATAGATACATTGGAGGCGTATCAAGCATCCCCAAGCTTAATTCCTGCTCGTCCTCGAGTAGGTAAATGATAAAAACAGAATTTTTGATGTGGAATGCTACCTAGCATATTCCTTAATTTAATTTTCTCTATTGTGGCATGAATGTTCAGATCCGAAGGATTCAAGATAAAAGTTTAATATTGACATGAAAATAATAATACTTCAAGCATACTAATAAAGCAATCATGTCTTCTCAAAATAACATGGCCAAAGAAAGTTATCCCTACAAAATACTATAGTCTGGCTATGCTCTATCTTCATCACACAAAGTATTTAATCATGCACAACCCCGATGACAAGCCAAGCAATTGTTTCATACTTTTGATGTTCTCAAACTTTTCAATCTTCACGCAATACATGAGCGTGAGCCATGGATATAGCACTATAGGTGGAATAGAATGGTGGTTGTGGAGAAGACAAAAAGGAGAAGATAGTCTCACATCAACTAGGCGTATCAACGGGCTATGGAGACGCCCATTAAGAGATATCTATGTGAGTGAGTAGGGATTGCCATGCAACGGATGCACTAGAGCTATAAGTGTACGAAAGCACAACGAAAGAAACTAAGTGGGTGTGCATCCAACTTGCTTGCTCACGAAGACCTAGGGCAATTTGAGGAAGCCCATCATTGGAATATACAAGCCAAGTTCTATAATGTAAAATTCCCACTAGCATATGAAAGTGACAACATAGGAGACTCTCTATCAATGAAGATCATGGTGCTACTTTGAAGCACAAGTGTGGTAAAAGGATAGTAACATTGTCCCTTCTCTCTTTTTCTATCAATTTTTTTATTTGGGCCTTTTCTCTTTTTTTATGGCCTCTTTTTTTTTCTTTTTTTTCCCTTTTTTTCTATTTTTTGTCCGGAGTCTCATCCCGACTTGTGGGGGAATCATAGTCTCCATCATCCTTTCCTCACTTGGGACAATGCTCTAATAATGATAATCATCACACTTTTATTTACTTACAACTCAAGAATTACAAACCAATACTTAGAACAAAATATGACTCTATGTGAATGCCTCCAGTGGTATACCGGGATATGCGATGAATCAAGAGTGACATGTATGAAAGAATTATGAAGGTGGCTTTGCCACAAATACGATGTCAACTACATGATCCTGCAAAGCAATATGACAATGATGGAGCGTGTCATAATAAACGGAACGGTGGTAAGTTGCATGGCAATATATCTCGGAATGGCTATAGAAATGCCATGATAGGTAGGTATGGTTGCTATTTTGAGGAAGGTAATGGTGGGTGTATGATACCAGCGAAAGGTGCGCGGTATTTGAGAGGCTAGCAATGGTGGAAGGGTGAGAGTGCGTATAATCCATGGACTCAACATTAGTCATAAAGAACTCACATACTTTTTGCAAAAATCTATTAGTTATCGAAACAAAGTATTACGCGCATGCTCCTAGGGGGATAGATTGGTAGGAAAAGACCATCGCTCGTCCCCGACCGCCACTCATAAGGAAGACAATCAATAAATAAATCATGCTCCGACTTCATCACATAACGGTTCACCATACGTGCATGCTACGGGAATCACAAACTTTAGAACAAGCATTTCTCAAATTCACAACTACTCAACTAGCATGACTCTAATATCACCATCTTCATATCTCAAAACAATTACCAAGTATCAAACTTCTCATAATATTCAATGCACTCTATATGATAGTTTTTATTATACCCATCTTGGATGCTCATAACTTTAGGACTAAAATTTTAACCAAAGAAAACTACCATGCTGTTATAAAAGACTCTCAAAATAATATCAGTGAAGCATGAGAGATCAATAATTTCTATAAAATAAAATCACCGCCGTGCTCTAAAAGATATAAGTGAGGCACTAGAGCAAAAACTATATAGCTCAAAAGATATAAGTGAAGCACATAGAGTATTCTAACAAATTCCAAATCATGTGTGTCTCTCTCGAAAGGTGTGTACAGCAAGGATGATTGTGGTAAACTAAAAAGCAAAGACACAAATCATACAAGACGCTCCAAGCAAAACTCATATCATGTGGTGAATAAAAATATAGCCCCAAGTAAAGTTACCGATAGACGAAGACGAAAGAGGGGATGCCTTCCGGGGCATCCCCAAGCTTAGGCTTTTGGTTGTCCTTGGATTTTACCTTGGGGTGCCTTGGGCATCCCCAAGCTTAGGCTCTTGCCAATCCTTGTTCCATAATCCATCAAATCTTTACCCAAAACTTGAAAACTTCACAACACAAAACTTAACAGAAAATCTCGTGAGCTCCGTTAGCGAAAGAAAACAAAACACCACTTCAAGGTACTGTAATGTACTCATTATTTACTTATATTGGTGTTAAACCTACTGAATTCCAACTTCTCTATGGTTTATAAGCTCTTTTACTAGCCATAGATTCATCAAAATAAGCAAACAACACGCGAAAAACAGAATCTGTCAAAAACAGAACATTCTGTAGTAATCTGTAACTAATGCAAACTTTTGGAACTCAGAAAAATCTACCAAAATAGGAAGACCTAAATTTTTTTTTATTGATCTACTTCAATTGGAATCAGTATTTTATCACGTTCTGGTGATTTTGAACAATTGTTTTCGTGAACAGAAAGTTTCAGGAATTTTCAGCAAGATCAAATAACTATCATCCGAGAAGATCCTACAGGTTTAACTTGGCACAAACACTAATTAAAACACAAAAACACATCTAACCAGAGGCTAGATCAAAGATTTATTGAATAACAGCAAGTAAAAATATTGGGTTGTCTCCCAACAAGCGCTTTTCTTTAAAGCCCTTTTTAGCTAGGCATTGAGATTTCAATGATGCTCACAAGAAAGACAAGAATTGAAGCACAAAGAGAGCATCATAAAACACGTGAAAAACACATCTAAGTCTAACATACTTCCTATGCATAGGCATCTTATAGGAAAACAATTTATCAAGGCAAGCAAAAACTAGCATATGCAAGGAAGCGCAAAGAAACAAAAGCAATGTCAACATAACGAGAGGTATTTTTGTAACATGAAAATTTCTACAACCATATTTTCCTATCTCATAATAATTACATGTAGGATAGTAAGCAAATTCAACAATATAGCAATCACAAAACATATGCTTAACACGATCCACATGTATGCAAAGTTGACACTCTTCCAAAATAGTGGGATTAACATTAGCTAAAGTCATGACCTCTCCAAACCCACTTTTATCAAAAATACCATAAGATTGAACATTCTCCAAATATGTGGGATCTAAAGTTGACACTCTTCCAAACCCACTTTCAATATTATTGCAAACACTATTATCAATCTCATATTCATCATGGGGCTTAAATAAATTTTCAAGATCATAAGAAGAATCACCCCAATCATGATCATTGCAACAAATAGTAGTCATAGCAAAAATAGCATCCCCAAGCTTAGGGTTTTGCATATTATAAGCACAATTGACATTAATAGAATTTATACTATCATCATTGCAATCATGCTTTTTATTCAAAGATCCATCGTGAATCACTCCATAAAGTACTTCATCACAATTTTTAGATTCACGAATTTCGAGCAAAACTTCATAAAGATAATCTAGTGCACAAAACTCACTAGCAATTGGTTCATCATAATTGGATCTCTTAAAATGATTAGCAAGGGGATGAGGATCCATAAGCTTTTAGCAAGCAAAGATGTAAGCAAAAAGAAAGCACATGGTAACTGTCGGATCTGGGGTTCCGGCAAAACCCTTAAGGTTCGAACTCTCGGGTGCGCGCGAAGTTCTTTCCCTCCTACCGATCTACGCCCTAGCTCGCTAAGATCTCGCGGACGGACTCGACGAACTCGCAACATAGAAAGACACGAGATTTATACTGGTTCGGGCCACCGTTGTGGTGTAATACCCTACTCCAGTGTGGTGGTGGTGGATTGCCTCTTGGGCTGGTGAAGAACAGTACAAGGGGAAGAACAGCCTCCTGAGGTTGAGGTGTTCTTGTGCTTGTCGAACTTGTGTGGGTGAGGACTCGATGCCCCTTGCTGTGGTGGCTAGCTCTACTTATACAAGCCCTGGTCCTCTCCCCAAATATTGAGCGGCAAGGGGGCCAACAACGGCGGGCAATTTTGAAAAGGGACAACTAGTACAAGCTATCCTGACAAAAGTGGTCTTCGCCTGCAAAAGGCTCTGGTGGTGACGCCGTCTTGGGATCCATGGTGACCTCCGTCTTGCCGTCTTGCTGGTCTTCGGTCTCGTTGCACCGATGTGGAAACCTTTACTTGATGCCTCAGTACTCTACGCCTGCGCCTGCCTCCTTAGCACCAAATAGGAAACAAGGACGCTGCATGCGCTGGCGCCTGCCTGGTATCGATCGTCATTGCTCATGTCACGAGAGCCTCGCGAGGTTTGCCCCGCCTTGATATCTCTGCTCCTCGCGAGCCTACCGAGCGTGGCCGCTCCTGAGGAAGTCTTGCGTCATCCGCCCCATGAGGCTTGGCCCCTCGCGAGGGTCTTGAATGTCTCGTTGATGAAGTTGGGCCGTACGGGCGTGCAGCACAGCCACGCCGTGGGCCGCAGGGAGGCAAGTCTAGGGACCCCCGTTCCCAGAACGCCGACAGTAGCCCCCGGGCCCCAGGTGCGCTCGGGCTTGGCTTTGCGGCGAAGCCAAAGGTCAAGTACGGAGCGCCGCGGGCCCCAAAGCCTGCGGCCTCGGTTGCCGCGTGACGGTTGATTGGACGTGGGCGTCTCCGCTTCCCCACGCTGCCTTAGAATCCGCCTGGCTGCGTGGCCCCTGCAACTTACACAGTTATTCCTCCGTCGCCTACGCCTTGCTTCCCCAATCTCTCTGCTTCCTCGAGACTCTGCTTCCCCTCTCCAATCTGACCTGCCTCCTGCCCGCTCCATCGCCATGGCGCCGAAACAAAGCAAACAAGGGGAAGAAGCCCCTGTCCTCGCCGAGTGCGCCTCCGGCCGTCGAGCCTGCGGTCGGTCGATCCTTGGTGCTTAACGACGAGGCCATCGACATGGTGTGTCCAATGCTCGCTTCCAGCTTCAACGAGTGGGGGGAGACGGCGGCTTGGCCTGCGTCTCGCGCTCGCACTGTCCGGGCAGCCACCAAGGTCCTAATCTTTATCGATGCCCTTTGGGCTGGCATGCTTCCTCCCTTCTCCGCCTTCTTCAATGCGGTGCTCGAGCATTATCAGATCCATATGCTGCATCTCGACCCTCAATTCGTGACTCTCCTGGCCGTCTTTGCCTATGTGTGTGAAGCCATGGTTGGCATTGCCCCTTCTCTGGCCCTCCTCCGCCATTTCTTCTCATTGCATCTGATTGCTCCCTGGAAAAGCTTGGGGTGCGTGAGCTTCCAGGCCGTGGCCGCGACAGCGGGCACGGGGATCGACTTCGAGCTTCCTCCATCCACGAGCGAGTTTCAGACACGGTGGGTGTTTGTCGACGCCGGTGAGCTCAGCCCCCTGCTCGACGCCCCGTCTGCGCCTGCCGTTTCCCACTCCGGCATGAGCCACGAGAGGCTCGCGAGCCCCCGTCTTGCTCCCATCTGGTTCAGGTTGAGGAGGTTGAAGGACCGCAGCGTGACTGCGCCTATGGTGGTGAAGGAATTCGTCAAGCGCCGGATCGCTCCGCTTCAGCGCCACTCTTGCCCGATGTGGACCTTGCTCAGCAGTCAGGACCATATGAGGTTTTAGGAGTCCGGGCTCCCTCTCGGGACGCAGCAAACAGTGCTCAAGGTCTTGACGGGTGTCCCTTTGCCGGATGACTTGCCTGGGAAGAACTGTCTGCTGTATCGCTGCAAGAACAAGGATGAATTTGCAGGGAGCATGCCTCCCTTTGACGAGTGGGGGCTGCGTCCGAACGGCCTAGTGGGGCCCCATGAGAACCCCGTCTGCGTGGTTCCCTTTGTCACTGCCGGCGCCGAGCTCAGCCCGAACGCTGGTGCCGGGGGGTGAGCGCAGCAAGATGCTGGCGGCTCGAGTGCTGATGTGCGAACGCCGTCTGGGGCTCCTGGGGCGTCGTCCTCGGGAGCTCGCGATCCCTTCCCTGGGGCGTCGGTTAATGAGGCGACGCAACATGCGGTTCCCGAGGTCATAGCCCCGGAAGCCTCAGGAGGTCGTGGCGAGATGGAGCCTAACTGTTCACCGCAGCCGGGCACCCCTGAAGTTGTCCCTACAAGCTCTTCCTCGGCCTCGCCCCGCGCTGGCCGCCATGTCCAGCGCTTCAGTAGGCTTTGCGTGGACTTCGAGGAGCTTCGTAAGAGGAAAGGATCCCCGAGCGGCAACAGCATCTTCGGGCCATTGAAGCGACGAAAGTACTTCACTATCGACGAGTAAGTACTGCACCTTGCGATTTCTTGTTGCTGCTTTCCTTCCTAACGCTAGCTCTTCAGGACCCCTTCTGTCAGGGCCGCTGGGTCCCTCGTGAGGCAATCCCCGCCTTCCTCGGCACCCCCGTCGGCCTTGACCACCCCGAGCTTGCACGTCGTGCCCGGAGCGAGGCCGGCCGAAGGGGTGCGCTCGCCTTCTTGGTGCCTCGAATCTGTGGCTTCGTTGCCCTTCCTACACGGTCTGGCTTGGAGCCTGGCGGGCGTTCCCCGGTCTCCTTTTCTGGTTACGGACAACGAATGGTTGGCTTGGGCCTTCAGCTCCTCCTCAAGCAGCGGGCCCCGTTCAGCCAGGGCCCCTCGTGAGGTCGGGCCGGTACGTGGAGCAGCACCAGCCCCCAGCCCCCTGCCAAGAGGGCGGCACCACCGCACGCCCCGCCCGCAGCCTCATTGGCGGAGGACGAGGTGGGGCGTGCGCTGGAGTCCGAGCGCGGGCGGAGTGTCGTTCGTCGTGAGCTCTTCCAGGAGGTGATGGGCGCGATGAGTCGGCTGGGCGAGGAGCTTGCGGGTGTCGACTCGCGTCTTGAGGCTGAAGGTCTTCGGCTGGCGGAGGAGTGGCGTAAGCTGAGGGTGGCTGTCAATCTGGGCCGCTACCAGCATGATCTTGACAATGCGAAGGCCGAGGCGTTCCTCAAGGTTTCCCGCGAAGCTTGCTCCCGAGCCTTGGAGGAGGCTCACGAGGCTGACCGCCGTCGCGAGGGTGCGGAGAAGCACGCGTGGGAGCTCCAGGCCTAGAGTGTGTCCCTCGAGCAGCAGGTGGAGCCACGCAGAGCCGCCCTTGCATCGCTGAGGGGGACGCCCGCCGAGGAAGAAGAGGTCCGGAAGAGCGACGAGGCGTTGGCTCTGGTGGCCGTGGAGCGCAGCCTTGAGCTTGAGCAGCTGGAGACGAGGGAGCGCCAAGTTGCCCAAGCGGAAGATGTCGTCGGCGCACGCGAGGCCAAGGCTCGGGAGGAGGTTGACCGTCGTGTGGCTGAAGCTCGCGCAGATCTGGAGGTAGGTATGACTTGAAGTTGAAGCTCGCGGGAATGGAGGATGCGGGCAGGGCCGCTGCCCTCAGGCCCAGGCTTGCTGATGCAGAGAGGCACGCGGAGGCCACGGCAGTCGCCGTGGCCGTGACGCAGGCGGAGCTGGCCTCCGCCCGCGCCGAATTGCTCTCCCTCCGGAGGTGGGTTGATGACGCCGAGTCCGTCGCGCAGAAGAGTCAGGAGGAGGTGCTGGAGAGGCGGACGCTGGAGCGCGTTCACGCTCCCATGCTTCAGGATCTTCGGAACAGGGCCAACACTGCCCTGGTGTGATAGCCTGTTTTTTGCCCTCTCTCATTTGCTTGATTTTTATTTGGATTAAATTTGAAACTTGGAGTTTTTGAATCTTTTCATATGGACTTAAACACTTGGGTACTCTTGGCTTTCACCCAAGTGCTCCATTTCCCTCTCTGATCATCATTCCCCTTCTGATCCATCCCAAAATAATCTTTGGAATATTTTTCTTAAAAGAAAAAAAATTCATTTTCTCTCAAAAACCCTAGCCAGATCAGTATGCTCCAAAGCAACCCTAATTTTTATGGCCCAGAAAAATCTGAGATAATTCACAAATATTCTTTGAACCCTAGGGCACCTTCCTGAGCAAAAATATTTCATCACTTTTTGGAATATTTTTGCTACAGAAAATATTTTCTGTTATGGACAAAAATGGTGGTTTCTACAGCAACTACCATTTTACTTGCTCCATTGTGCCTGGGTTTTCTTGTGCATTTTCACCTTAGTAACTCTTGGCTAACCTCCAAAGCACCGCCTCTAACTCCCAGCCATTTGACCTCAGTAACCTCTCGAAGTTACTGACCAGAAACTTACCTGGCGTGTAAAAACTTCTCTACTGCACCTGGATCCAAATCAAAGCGTGGTAACATCTCAAACTACCACGAACAACATGCCAGGCATGAAGTTTAGGCTTAGCTCGGCCTGATGTCATAGTCCACTCGGTGACCGCGTTCGTCCAGGGGTGCTGGCATGCGTGTCGACGCGCTCTGAGTGCCGCCGAGCGCTCTGTTTCACGCGTGCTCGCTTCCCCGACTGCCGTAGCGCGCCAAACTTCGCCACCATCTTCGTCTCAACTCCCTTAACTCCCCTCTGGCGCTCGCCGACGCCGGAGCTCGCCGCAGCGAGCACGGGCACGGTCCGGCCAACCCAACAGTGCGGTGCGCACTGTGCTCGTCGCCTTCTGCTCGTTCGTGTCCTCGTCTTCGTCCGCCAACAGTTGCCGCGTGAGCTGCGTCGCCTTCTTCCCCTCTCACTGACGCCGCTCGTCGCCGGGCGCCGTGGACAGGTGTGCACCGGCGGAGCCCGAAACCCCCTCGCCGCTCGCCTATAAATTGAGCCGCCCCCAGCCTCCTCGAGCACCATCCAGCACTCCCACACACCCCACAAGCGAGTAGGAAGCCGTAGCCCGGCCGGGCAGGCCTCGGGCCGCCGTCCCCGAGCTCGAGCTTGCCGGAGATCCCCTCAGGTCGCCGCGGTAGCTCCAGCCCCTCCCAGGCCAGGGCGACCCTTCCAAGGCCTCCGCCCCTCTCCGGTGAAGCCGTTCCGCCCCTCTAGAGCCCCTGGAGTTGCCTCGGCTTGCCGTCTTCTTCTTCTCCGGCGACCACCGTGTTCTGCCTCCGCTTGCGAGGTTGATTCCGACGCCGTCCGACCGCCCCTAGCTACGCTACGGGTACGGGCAGGTGCGCCTCAACCCCCTCTTGCCATCCCTCCCTCTCGTTTTTGGCCAAGGAGTCCTCGTCGCCGGCGAGAGCTCCGGCGGAGCTGCGACTACCTCTGTTTCCTTCTCCCCCTCCTCCTAACCTGACTAGCGGGGCCCGCTAGTCAGCCACTCTGTACGCGCGCGAAGCGGTACGAGTGGTGGCGCCCCTGGGCTTTACGCCTTCGACGTCACACCCCCCAGCCTGCTTATTTTTATTCAAATTCATTTGAATTTACAAAACACTTCAAACAGCCATAAATCCTCAACCATAAGTCCAAATGAATTGATTCTTTTTGCATCTTGTTCTTTGCAAAGAAATCTAGCAGCTCACCAAAGATGAGATTGTTCTGAGGTGTTTAGAATTTCTGGTGATTTTCAGAAGTGTTCTTGATATTTTCTTTTTATGTTTAAAATTATTTTCAGAGGGTGAGGCTTGTCTTGAGGATCACCAGAAGGCTTGTGAACCTCATCTGCACTAAGGCAAGCCACAACAACATTTTCATGGTGTCATTTCAATATTTATGATTTTCTTACTTGAATGAAATGAGTAATCCATGCATTTAAATAACTATTGTGTTATTTATATTCTGTTAAGTGTTTGCTAGTAATATGCTTGATTTACAGAATGTGGAAACTAGCTTAGTTGGTGAAGCAAACCAGGATCTATTTGTGGTGATGATAGAAATAAATTTTGTTATGCATGTTATTAATTATTTAAAGTTATGTTCTTGCATAAATAAAATGATAAAAATTTGCTAGGAAATATTCTATTAAGTACTTGTTTAGTCATTTTACTTGACTTACAGAATGTTTGAACCTCACTTGGTTGGTAAAGAAATTAGGATTTGTGTGTGGTAAAATCTTTGTTATTCATATGAGAAATTAATCGGAGTTACGTTCTTGCATGAGAAAATAATAAAACTTGCTGCAAAATATTTTGGTTAATATGTGAGTTATCTTGACCAGCAAAGTAATATGAGTTGTTGATGTTTATGCTTAGTGTGAATATGGATGACATCGGTCATTTTTGTTATTAAGTGATGCATGTGTAGTTTTGCATTTCATGGCATGCTATGACACCGGTCATTTTCATTTTAAGTTGAACCTGAATATAACTCAACTTGAATATATCGTTGAGTGGGTCATGGTGCCGCTGAATCGAGTTTTTCCCAGTGCAACCACATTTGCCTTTGTGGGAAGGCCTTGATTTGGTCCATTGACATTGCCTCTGGTCGGTGCCTCCAACTAGGGAAGGTTATGTCGTGCTTACCCTGGCCCGGTAAGCAGGCATAACCTTGTGTGCCCGTTGTTGAGATTATGGTACCGGGTCCCCGAGTGGGATCGTTTTAGCCATGACGGTGCTTGGTGTGTCTTTGGTAGACACGGGGCCACCCAGGACTAGCCCGTTGGGGATTGGGTCGGAGTGGCCGGGAGAGTGTCATGGCAATGGAAGGGTTTCGTCGGAATGCCGTTGGTCCACCCGAATGGGAGTGCGAGGCCATGGGTTCCGTGGTGTGGGTACAGTGTGCTACCTCTGCAGAGTGTATAATCTATCGGTAGCCGAGTCCACGGCCACGGACACCTCGTAGTAGGTCCCACCATGAGTCAACATTTAATAAAATGTGCACACTAAGCTATGAACTTTGCATTGTTGAGGATGGCAGAAAGGCCATCGAGATATTCCGGACCAGATATTGGTCGTGGTTGTGATCGCCGTAAGGATCACGAGTTACTCTTGTTAAGACCACGTTGCTGGCTTGTTTGTGATCCGAGAATGATCACGGTGGGTAAGTTGTCCCGAGGGACGTTCGAGCATGATCACAACATGTTTGACATATAGTGTTGCATTATTAATAATTGGTTAAGTATCATGATATTGTTTGCCATTATGATTATGCCTGTTGTGAGCTTGCAAGTGCATTCAATGTACTGACCTGGCGTGTCATGCCAGATTTCAGGAAAGTCTCGTTGGAGAGGAGCGCTGCTCAAGTCCAGATCGTGTCCACATCGGTGTCCCTGTGATATGGAGCTTCCATTACGATGTTATTCCGCTGCCATGTAGTTGTTCTGATTGAGGCCCCTTTATGTTCACTAAATAATGTACATATTGTTCAGTCGCACCGGGTGTGCTGCTTGGCCTCGACAGCTGTTGTAATATAAACTCTGTTCCGCTAGCATCAATAAAGCGGTTGTTTTCTGTACCAAGATGTTGTGTGTTGCCAGAAGACATGGTCTCTGGGCTGGCAATGCATGGTAAACCGGTCGCTCTGAGCAGGGGTGCCACACCTGGGCCATGTTTGTGACGCGAACGCCCCCATCCTTAGGTGAATGACTATGCCGGTCACCTCCGCTTCTTCACCGACGTGGTGACACGCCTGGAGGCCTGATCTGACCAAGCTCACGACCTGCTCGAGCGCGCTTTCTCCCGTGTCTTCAGCCATCTCCTGAACGCCAACCCCGACTTTGATTTCGACACCGCCATCGCTCCCGTACCTATGGTCGTCCGGGACGACCTGGCGCGGTGGGTAGAGGACAATGTGGACGCGTTGGTCAGGGCCTTCACTTTAGAGGACGACGCGGTGGTGGTCGCCGCAGATGGAGGTGACGTGGTCGATGATGGGGGCGTTGGCGCTGGCGAAGGTGGTGGCGGCGCAGACGATGGTGACAGCGACGGGAGCGGCGCGTCCGAAGACGACGCGGAAGACGCGGCAAGTGACATATCTGGCTAATTCCTGGTCCCCTTACTGCTTCACCCTATATGCAAAAACTTGGGCGTGGCCCCTAAAGATTGTGAGAGCATTTTGGGAGGGGGAGCCCCTCATGTAAGCAAATCATGATTTCTACTCCTTTATGCCGAATCGAGGGTGCGTTTTGGTCGGTCATGAGTCTGATGGCAAGTTTTGCCGTCGCGGCTTACCTTAGCTGGAGCGGGCCCTAAATCGGGTTGTAAGGTCGAGAGTCGCCACGGGGCTCCTGAAGGGTCTGCTGACCCGCCAGAGAGAGCGGCCAAGCCTCGCGAGGTTCCTGCGCCGATCGGCGCGTGTGGCGCGCATGCTGTGCCCAGCCCCGCTCGCGAGGGGCCCGCGAGAGGGAGGCGGCGAGCGTGAGCTCCAGAACAAGGCAAGAACCAGATGGCAAGAAATCGCTTGAACGAGAAAATACACCCCCCGCATGCATCGACAAAAGTTCGACTTCAACTTAAATCCAAAACCAGAAAGCAAGTCCATAGAAGAAGAGATCCAAAGCAAATGGCCGCGTCCATCGCCTAGTCTAGTCTTCTGGTCTTCGAGTCTTCTCACCAGCGCGGAGCTAAGTGCTGCCACTAGGCGTGGAAGGGAGCCCCAGGGCCTGAGGCCGGCACCCCTGAGACTCCGGGGCGTGTGCAACCCCACTCATTATTACGTGAGAGTGTCATGGGCGGCGAGCTTCACAGGCACTGGGCCTTCTTCACAGGAACCGGCCTTGCTTCATATCGCCAGACGAGGGCCCCGCCTTGCGCCACCCTCGACCACCTTTGAGCCGACCGGCAACCTGGACGACACAAAGGGGGGAAAGGGGACGCCAACTGTGCCCTCGGCGACCACGGGTCCTCTGTTGGGGGAAGGCTCACCGGCACCACCCCGGCAGAGGGCCTACCTCCGGGCGTTGCCTGGCTTCATGCAAAGTGGGGAGGGGCCTTGCTCCTGGCTCCCTCCACATGGCCCCCAGCGTGCTTCCCCCGGCGGAAGGGATGCTACCGCGCCGGGGTCGTCGACTGACGCTGTGACCTGATTCACTTGCAGCCCACAGTTAGTGTAAGCCTGCTCCTCAGAGATTAATGGTACCCTGTAGTTGTTGTTGTTGGCGTGATGGTTGCGGTTCTCTGTCAGTTCCTGGAAGGCTTCGACTTCCAGCGTTCCTTCTTCCCAATCTTCTCCAAGGAATGAGCCAGGGTCGTCCTTCGGCGCGTACTCCTGGTCCATCATGCGGGGCACGTAGGCTTCCAGGGCCGTTACCCCGAACACCTCGCCGTAGTGCCCCACACTCCATGTTGCCCGGCCCAGCGTGGCGTACTGAGGATGGTAGCGCGGCATCTCACTGGGACCATGGGAGGCGACGCATGTGCCCAAGCTTGTCGCGGGTGGCATGGGGGCGGTGGAGCCCCCGGTGCCGCCGGCCGTGCTGGTGTTGACGAAGCCCCGAGGCACACCCGATGGCGCGTGGTTGCGGCAAGTCCCGCCGTGAGACCCCGTAGTGGCCTGAGAAGGAAGCTGATAGCAGAAGGGCGGCACTCCCAATGCCGCCGCATCCAGCAGCTCGGCGACGCGTTCTAGCAGTGCATCCCGGCCGCTCTCCATCAGCCGGCACCGCAGCAGCTCTCGCGCCACCGTGAGTGCTGCCCGCATGTTCGCCTGCTCCCGCCGTGAGTGCGGCGCCGTTGCTGCGGCGTGGCTTGCTGCCCTTGCAGCGGCTTGCACCTGCCGCGGAGTGAGGGTGGACGACGCCTGGCCGCGCGGGCCGTGCCCCGCAGCGTTGGACGGCACTCGCGCCGCCTGGAGCGCGGAGTCGAGGTCTTCATGGGCAGGTGATACCGCTCGGGCTGGCCATGCTTCCCAGCGGTTGGAGTGTGGCCTTGAATTAACGGACATCGGGGCGCGGAGCATCGGTGGATCGATCGGCAGGGAAGAGGCTCTGGCGCACCCCAACCTGGCGCGCCAAATGTCGGATCTGGGGTTCCGGCAAAACCCTTAAGGTTCGAACTCTGGGGTGCGCGCGAAGTTCTTTCCCTCTTACCGATCTACGCCGTAGCTCGCTAAGATCTTGCGGACGGACTCGACGAACTCGCAACACAGAAAGACACGAGATTTATACTAGTTCGGGCCACCGTTTTGGTGTAATACCCTACTCCAGTGTGGTGGTGGTGGATTGCCTCTTGGGCTGGTGAAGAACAGTACAAAAGGAAGAACAGCCTCCTGAGGTTGAGGTGTTCTTGTGCTTGTCGAACTTGTGTGGGTGAGGACTCGATGCCCCTTGCTGTGGTGTCTAGCTCTACTTATATAAGCCCTGGTCCTCTCCCCAAATATTGAGCGGGAAGGGAGCCAACAACGGCGGGCAATTTTGAAAGGGGACAACTAGTACAAGCTATCCTGACAAAAGTGGTCTTCGCCTGCAAAAGGCTCTGGTGGTGACGCCGTCTTGGGCTCCATGGTGACCTCCATCTTGCCGTCTTGCTGGTCTTCGGTCTCGTTGCATCGATGTGGAAACCTTAGCTTGATGCCTCGGTACTCTGCGCCTGCGCCTCCCTCCTTAGCACCAAAGAGGAAACAAGGACGTTGCGCGCGCTGGCGCCCGCCTGGTATCGAGCGTCATTGCTCACGTCACGAGAGCCTCGCGAGGTTTGCCCTGCCTTGATATCTCCATTCCTCGCGAGCCTACCAAGCGTGGCCACTCCTGAGGAAGTCTTGCGTCGTCCGCACCGTGAGGCTTGGCCCCTCGCGAGGGTCTTGAATTTCTCGTTGATGAAGTTGGGTCGTACGGGCCTGCAGCATAGCCACGCCGTGGGCCGCAGGCAGGCAAGTCTGGGGACCCCCGTTCCCAGAACACCGACAGTAACACAAGATCGAACGGAAGGAGGGCGAAGAAAACGACAAAGGCGAAGTGGGGGAGAGGAAAACGAGAGGCAAATGGCAAATAATGTAAGGAGAGGGATAAGAGTTTGTGATGGGTACTTGGTATGTCTTGACTTGTGCGTAGACTCCCCGGCAACGGCGCCAGAAATCCTTCTTGCTACCTCTTGAGCACTGCGTTCGTTTTCCCTTGAAGAGGAAAGGGTGATGCCGTAAAGTAGCGTAAGTATTTCCCTCAGTTTTTGAGAACCAAGGTATCAATCCAGTAGGAGGCCACGCTCAAGTCCCACGCACCTACACACAAAAATAAGAACCTTGCAACCAACGCGATAAAGGGGTTGTCAATCCCTTCACGGCCACTTGCAAAAGTGAGATCTGATAGAGATGATAAGATAATATTTTTGGTATTTTTATGATAAAGACTAAAAGTAAAGAAAGCAAAATAAACGGCGCCAGAAATAGCTAGTTGTCGGGAGATTAATATGATGGAAGATAGACCCGGGGGCCATCGGTTTCACTAGTGACTTCTCTCATGAGCATAAGTATTATGGTGGGTGAACAAATTACTATTGAGCAATTGATAGAAATGAGCTTAGTTATGAGAATATCTAGGTATGATCATGTATATAGGCATCACGTCCGTGACAAGTAGACCGACTCCTGCCTGCATCTACTACTATTACTCCACACATCGACCGCTATCCAGCATGCATCTAGAATATTAAGTTCATAAGAACGGAGTAACACTTTAAGCAAGATGACATGATTTAGAGGGATAAACTCATGCAATATGATATAAACCCTATCTTTGTATCCTCGATGGCAACAATACAATACGTGTCGTTTCCCCTACTGTCACTGGGATCGAGCACCGCAAGATTGAACCCAAAGCTAAGCACTTCTCCCATTGCAAGAAAGATCAATCTAGTAGGCCAAACCAAACTGATAATTCGAAGAGACTTGCAAAGATAACCAATCATACATAAAAGAATTCAGAGAAGATTCAAATATTGTTCATAGATAATCTTGATCATAAACCCACAATTCATCGGATCTCGACAAACACACTACAAAACAAGATTACATCGAAAAGATCTCCGAGAGAATCGAGGAGAACTTTGTATTGAGATCCAAAGAGAGAGAAGAAGCCATCTAGCTAATAACTATGGACCCGAAGGTCTGAGGTAAACTACTCACACATCATCGGAGAGGCTATGGTGTTGATGTAGAAGCCCTCCGTGATCGATGCCCCCTCCGGCAGGACGCCGGAAAAGGCCCCAAGATGGGATCTCATGGATACAGATGGTTGCGGCGGTGGAACTAGGTTTTCGTGGTGCTCCTCGATGGTTTGGGGGTACGTAGGTATATATAGGAGGAAGAAGTAGGTCGGTGGAGCCACGAGGGGCCCATGAGGGTGGAGGGCACGCCCAGAGGGGTAGGCGCGCCCCCTACCTCGTGGCCTCCTCGTCGGTTGCTTGACGTCCACTCCAAGTCCTCTGGATCACGTTTGTTCCAAAAATCACGTTCCTGAAGGTTTCATTCCGTTTGGACTACGTTTGAGATTCTTTTAACACTGAAATAGGCAAAAAAAACAGCAATTTGGGCTGGGCCTCCGGTTAATAGGTTAGTCCCAAAAATAATATAAAAGTGTATAAATAAGCCCATTAAACATCCAAAATAGAATATATATAATAGCATGGAACAATCAAAAATTATAGATACGTTGGAGACGTATCACACCCACACGAGTCCCATCCGACACCAATTTTCTTGGAGTCCATGCTACAGCCATCTCTTCTCCCTCCTGTTTTCTCAGCCATCACGCGGTGGGAGGGGTGGGGGTTTGCCGATAGTCGGTTTTCTCAACTGTGGTCCCACTTGTAAGTGAAAATGCAACACAACACGCATTCCCCCTTAGCGGCGTGCCAGACCAACCATGTGGGGGTGCGACGCGAACACGGCAGGCTTTTCCTTTTGAACTTGTAACTTGTAAAATTTGGTTCTGCTCCATGGCACGACCGATAGATAGAAATAACGATTTTCCCTAGACTAATGAGAAGTTTGGTTCTGGCACGGTTCATGCATGGAGTACGTACGAAAATTATGAAGTTTATGCGAAAGGTAAGATAATTACTAGTTGTACCATATACTACTACATGGATTTGATGGAAAGATAAAGATACATACGGATCCATCAATGACATCCTCACACCCTAGTGCGTCGCGTAACCAACCGACATGTGAGGAGTAGCGGCGTTGGCGGCGAGCTCAACATGCTTCTGAACAATGTCGTCCAAGGTTGCTCTATGGGTCAGGAAGGCCAGCGACCTATCATCCTCCTCTAGCACGTAGAAGTCCTTGTGGACGATTTGCGCGTAGACGTGGGTGATTTTGTCGACGGCGTCTTGCTGCGCCAGGCGCTGCGCGGCGAGCGCGACCTCGAGGTGGACATTCTCCGGCACGATAGCGGGCAGTCGCAGGGCCACCAGTGCGTCGAAGAGGTTGTCACCATAGAGGCCGTTGAGGGTGGCGGGCATCGCAGAGCCTGGGCGCGTGGGCTGGAGGCGTACGTCAAGGTCGTCCGCGAGCTTCTTGACGACGGTGAACTTGTCGAGGAAGCTGACGAGGACCTCGTTGAACAAGGATACAAAGCTGCCGTCCAAGCGGCCTCTCGCCCTGGCGGCCTCAAGCACGACCTGGAGACGTTCCTCGGTGCCGGGCCACAGGCCGGCGTCGTGGACCATCTGACACAGTCGGTTGATGCTCGCGCTCATCACCTCCATGGGTCTAGCTTCTAGTCAACTGATCTTGCGATTGGAGTGATCACTCTTGCCCCTAGTTAGGGTGCGTAGGATTTCATAGATTGGACTGGCAGGGAGCCTTTATATGGGCAAACTGCGTTGCATTCACGTGTGTGTTGGCCATCTAATCCTCGGCCCTCTACTGCACCTGCCTTTGGCTGTATGACAGGTGGGCCAGCCACCTGTTGGGCCCACGTGTCATTCACCCAAACGCAGGTGTAGTAAGTCAATGAAGCTGGGTCCCCCTCCGTCCCAAAACACTTAGGCACGGTACATTAACTCCCTCCTCGTTTCTTATTTCGTGACATATCAACCAATGAGAGATGTTGGTCGTGCATGCTTTCACTGACTTGAGACTACCAAACATGACATGTAGTGGTTAGTTCATTGCATGTAATCCAATTAATTAGCAAAAAGAGCATGGTTAATAGTATAGCCAGCTGCTGGCTATATGATGTTGCCATGTCATATAGAGCAATCACTTGTAACCACTCATACAATAAGGTTAGCTATAAGGCTGGCTATAAAAGTACTCCTTTTTCTCATCTTCTCTCTCTCTCTCTTTCTTCATATTTATTGTATATCGGCCTAGGAATCCGCATATAGTGGCTCTTGCATGAGAGCCCACTCCTCTTTTTCACTTGCTCTAAGATGACTTAGACTAGCCACAGTGGGAGTAACTTCAGCAGTAACATCGAGTCCAACTCAACAAATTTGCTTATCTGGCAATGAGTTAATGAGGAGAGAGGTAGTTTGAGTAACTTAGCTAGTTACTGTAACATCACATGTCCCAATGCAGTATGAGTCTATAACATAATAAATGAGGCTTTGCATGTTACCATACTTATGTTACTACCCACTATGAAAGGTAGTAACATAGTTTAGGGATATGTGTATGATACTAGTGTATGTTACTCTTCATTGTGGCTAGTCATACACCTAGACGGAGGGCGTAGTCTCAAGTCATTGGATGCATACGCGCCCACGTCTCGTATTGGGTGATTTCTTTTTTCGTGGCAAAAAACAGGGAACGGGATGGGTAGTTAATGCACCGTACCTAAAAGTTTTGGGATTACTATTTGGTTTTCGTAACGTGACTAAGCACCAGTACCGAGGGAGTACAATAGTAGTCTTTGATTGATGAGACTTCAGATTTGAGCCATCTACCGGAAGGAATAAAACAATACACCATGTATTTATTTACACAGGGAGTAGTACATTTTTTGTGCAGTTTTTCTAACTCACATCTAGATGTTTTCCAAGGATGTCACATCTAATCTCCCACAAATAACGTAGCAACAAGGAACAAAAAAAGCTGAGAAAAGAAAAAACCAGGCCACAAACATAGTGGACATCAGGTTAGATGTGACATAACTATGTCACATCTAGATGTGTCCTAGACAGACCCTTTTTGTGACATGCATTACTAGATATTGCTAGTCAAATACTAAATCCAGATGGACGTGGTAGTACTACTAAATCCAGACGGTGGTGCTAGTACTAGTAGTAGTACTACCAATGTAGTAGCACTGTACTACCCGTTTGTCAAATTATTACGTGTTGCTCGTCGTAGTGAAGTGACAAGACCCTGCGCCGGAGATGACACCTGAGTATAGGCGCCGTGTTTGGCATAACATAGTCAGTCTCACCGTCTGCAGTCACTATCATCATGGGTGTAGAGCTAGCCTGCTTACAACTAGCCGTGTTGGACATAATTTCCCGTGCGTAGATGCCCGTGCATTGCACGGAACACCAAGATTGGGGATGGATGGCGCCGGCAGCGGCCATCGCGCCAGATTTTTCCATGGCCTTCTAGATATGGTGGCGAGGAGATAAGGCTTATTGTGAGAGACAAGGAGTTGTTTGTAAATAGGGAACAAGTGCAGGCATCTATTTGCAAAACTGGAGAAGTTTGGTTTGTATGCGTCAGATCTAGATCCGATGGCTATTGCTATAAGATGACAGGCACAACATCATCACCAACCTAGGACCTCTTTGATTCGCAGGATTTTGAAAATGCAGGAATAGGACACGGCAATATTACAAGTTTCAAACTGATATTACAAATGTTAGGAGTAATGCTGCACCTACGAAGAGGGAATCTAGGAAGTTTACGTAAGAATTTTCTTTACTTTAGGTGGATGCAGCATTATCATACAAACTAAAATCCACCACCCTGACAAGTCACTAATGGGCAAATAAATTTTCGAGTCTCTGGCCACTTGATGTTTCAAAAACAAATTCATCTTCTGCGGAGACTTTGTCATTTAGGCTTAGACGCTTGCAGTGATCAGCACGCCATTCATTGTTGCGCCAGAGAACGCCAAACCTCATTACCTTGAGCACACTTGCCTCCAGAACAAAGAACCTGGCCAATTTATTCTCAGATGTGCTGCCTCGGTAGTCGATCAAATCAATTTCTGTAAGATGGAGATCAAGGCATTCGATGAGATTGTTATAGTGCAGCACATTTTTCACTTTCGGGTCTTTTTTATCCGCAAAAGAAGAGAACATATAAGAGCAGCTGGCTGTATAAGATTGTCGTGTCATCAAGAGGTACCAATATCATTCGCTCATACGATAGGGTTGGCTGGCTAGTGATATTTTTTCACTCTCTCTCTCTCTCTCTCTCTCTCTCTCTCTTTCTCTTTCCTCTCATTTACCAATATCATTCGCTCATACGATAGGGTTGGCTGGCTAGTGATATTTTTTCACTCTCTCTCTCTCTTTCTCTTTCCTCTCATTTACCTAGGAGCACTTGAAGAGCTTGGGCATTTGTTGCCTTCCACTATGTGGCCGATGCCATATTTCTCAAAAGTATGCCACATAATACGCATCGATGTCGAATCAAAAGATTTTGGCACCGCTCTCGCGATGTGAGAGAGTTGGCACCGTTGTGCACACAGACCCACATGTATAAACAAATAAATCAAACCAACTACAGCAGCCTCTCACTCTCCCAAACAAGTGTTTTTTATTGCCTCAGTCCTCTCTCTCTCTCCCACGCAAGTGTTTTTTCATTGCGTGAGTTAATTTGGCACCGGAGCAAAGTAGGTGATCAAGATTGGGGCACCAGGTGAGCAATGGAGGGGCATCGATGCCAAATGCATCACAAGTGAATTTTCGCACGTGTTTTGGCCTACATAGTGGAGGGCCGTTATAGCCCACTTTTGTACTACCTCGTATTTAGTGTAAAATTTTGACCATAGATTTACCTAAGAAAATGCCAATGCATGTCACCAAAAATTATACCATTTGAAATTATGTTCAAATACGAATCCAACGATATAATTTTAGTGACATGCATTAACATTTTGTCAGTTAAATCTATGGTCAAATTTTGATACTACAAAATAGGAAGAGTAAACCAGGACGGAGGTAGTACTTGCTCTTAGGGTAACCATAGAGTTACTAGTCTAAGTTACTTTCCAATGTGACTATCCTAGGCTACTATAGTAGTACAACAAAAAAACAATGTAGGTGATGACGTGAGAAAAAATACTAAAAACATTTCTTTCAGTGCAGTGCGTAGATGCAGTTTTGAACACTACACTTGTCATTGTAATTTGGGAAAATTACGAAAAAATTGAGCTACGTTGTGATTACCATTTACTAATAGGAAAGAAGTTTCACCTCGATGAGTAGCTTCTCCGTGCACGGAAAGCATGTAAGGAATCCAACAACTTGATCCAGATTGGGGCTGATAGATTTTATTGCCAAGATCTTCACTGTGCGCATAGACTGGGTCAAGCTTGTGGGAATCATTTTCTGGAAGACGGTCGTTAATACATCAAGAAGAAATTTAAAAATGTGAATTTCAAGAAGACGGGGAAGAAGATGAGTGCTGTACCTGAACGATTACGGATCCAATAAAGAGTTCAGAGAATTTGGCAGACGAGTACGCCAACGCTGTCAATTTCGGCGCGTCAATGACCCTGATTTTTGTTGGACCTTCTAGATCAGATACAAGCAATCTCTCAAGGAAAGGCGCATTCTCAATGACCATAACGTGGCACAGTTGGAGTGATCTCATCCCAATTGATGTCTTGTTGCGGGGCCAGCAAGACACAAAAATCCATCGGAGATTCATCGAGGCGATGTGGAGGCTAATGAACCCGTGGATCTGCTCAAGACGAAGGTACTCGAGCCCACTATAGCTGCAGAGCAGGTGCTCCATTGCCTGCTTCGAGATGCCAACGTCGAAGAGGTCGAGCTGCTTGAGTTGAGGGACAAGAAGGGCGGGCGCGGCATTAATCTGGGGAAGATAGCAGCAGCTGAAGCTGGCGCGGCGCAGCGTTGGCGTGAGGCAGAGCACGGACGGTGGCAGAGAGCAACATCGTCCAGCTTGAAAGCTGAGCTCCTCGAGCTGATCTAGGGTGGGGGATAAGAACCACTCGTCAAACTTGGCTTGGACCTTGCAGTTGGTACTGAACATGCAGATGTCAAGGCATCTGGCTGGCCTAGAGTGCGATGAAATGATCTTGGAGACTGCGGCCATGCGTTTGCAATCCCCGCCGCAGAGGCAGCTGTCGACGGTGAGGTTGAGGGGGACGCGACGCCAGAGGGGGCACCACCGCCGGGAGAGCAGGGCGGTCCGCACGGCAGATTTGGTGGGGAGGAGGCCGATGATGACGAGCAGCATGTCGTCGGGGAGGCTGCTGATGAAGTCCAGGCTCGCCGGATGCGGTTTTGGCTCGAGCCGCCTCCGCTTGTTGGCTGCCTCGCCGTCCATCTCAACCAGCGGTGACGCCGGTGTACATGTGTGCTGGTCTGTGTTGTGTGTTGGCCTGCTGGGTGTGCGCGAGTGCGTCCTTCTGTGCATGCCACCGCGCAGTGGTGAATTGTGCGCGAGTGCGTCCTTCACGCGGAAGAAGTGTGTCGTCAATGCGCCCTCAATTTACTAGCGTGCGGGGTGCTACCCCGAGTGGTTTCAACTTTGTTTACTTCACCGCGTGTCAGATGGGCCTCTAGTTTACTTATTTTCACCCACTGCCACATGGGCCAGCACACAAAGATAGAGAACACGAGCTGACAAGGCAGCATGTGGACTGGTTGACTGGTCAACTAAACAATATACGGAGCTATAGCTATACGCTGACATAGTGAGCGTATAATCCGTCGGTATAGAGAGTTCGAGTGAGAGGGAGGCCCGTGAGAGATAGCAGAGAGAGAGAAAGAGCTACTCCCTCCGTTCGATAATGTAGTGCCAACATTTTTTTTAAGTCAAACTTTTGAAACTTTGACCAAGTTTATAAAGAAATTACTTATATCTACAATACCAAAGATAAATGATAGTATGAAGTAAGTACATGTTGTGATGAATCTAATGATCATTCCGGATGTAAATGTTTTTCTCCACATATACCTGGTTAAACTTTTCTGAGGTTTGACTTTTCAAAACATCCATATGCTTATGGACGCGAGAGAGTCCCTAACTAGAGAGAGAGAGAGCGAGAGAGAGAGAGAGAGAGTGAAATAGAAAGAGTGAGTGAAAAAAGTGTGTGTGCGTGTGTGAAAGAGACATGGACAACACACGATAAAATTAGAGAAAAGGCGTGTGTGTGTCTTATGCAAACATATCACACATGCATCTTCGACAACAGAAGCAAGGTGAGGAGATAGTGTGTGGTTGTTTGCAACCGAGAGAGAAAGACCCCTAGCACGTGGCCAAGAGGGGTCTGACAAACAAGGGAGAGAGGCCGAGAGAGACATACGGAGAAAATGCAGACATGGGGAGGAGAGAGTGTATGTTTGACATAGAGAGATCCCCTGGAGATCGTGATGGGACTACATGGGTGGGAGATCGAGTGACAAGGTGTGTGCGCGATAGAAGATACCCCGAGAGATATCGAGATAGACGTATGGATGGAAGGAGACAATACGTGTGTTCCTGATGGCTAGTGAGAGGTAATCATACTTAGGGGGGAGTGCGTGCACCTATAATGGAGTGAGGGATTACAGTACTTAGGGGGGTGCGTTCCACATAGAGAGAAAACAAGGGCAGAGAGTGTTGGATGGGTCTATATGTAGCACGAGCGAGACATGTGTATGTGTGAACAAGGGTGATATAAAGTTTGAGAGAGATAGAGGAGCCCCAATAAGGCTGAGTGGTGCATCAGATAGCTGAGAGGGGGAAAGAGATATTCCATCCGCTCGAGAATGCAGTGCATGTAAATTTTTTAGAAGTCGAACTTTGGAAACTTTGATCAGGTTTACGCAAATGTTACTTATATCTACAATACCAAAGATACATCATACAAAACTACATCTCATGATGAATCTAATGGTATATATTTGTCGTTCTAGATGTAAATGTTTTTCTCCACGTACATGGTGAAACTTTGTGATGTTTGACTTTTCAATAAATCTATATGCTATGGACCGAAGAGTGCGCCTAAGTCGAGAGAGATCAAGTGCATGTGAAGGAGAATGAGTGAGTGTGCAAAAAGAGTATGTGTGTGAAAGAGAAAGGGACAACAAACGATAAATTAGAGAGTGTGTGTGTTTTTCCGTTTCTTATGCAAACATATCACACATGCATCTCCGAGATAGAAAAGCGAGGTGAGGAGATACACGAAGATAGCTAGTGCATGATTGTTTGCAATGGAGAGAGACACCCCTATAACACATGTCCAATATAGGTCTGGCCAACAAGGAACGAAGGTCGAGAGGGACACATGGAGAACATGGACGCATGGGGAGGGAGAGAGGGTGTGTTTGTGATAGAGAGATCCCCTCAAGATCGTGAGGGTACTATATGGGTGGGAGATCGAGGGAGGTGCGTGCGAGATAGAAAGATGCCCCGAGAGAAATCGAGATAGACCATACACATGTTTGTGATGGAGACTAAGATTAGCTATTCATATACATATAGGGGGGACTGCGTGTGCCTACATTTGAGTGAGAGACCATCCTACTTCGCTAGGCATGAGATTGTGTGTGTGTGCGTGTGAGATGGAGAGAGAACAAGGGAGAGAGATAAATTTTTAGATGGGTCTATCGAGTGCGAGTGAGATATGCATGTGTATGTGTCCCCCAGGTAGATGGAGAGTCTGAGAGAGAGAGGGAAGAGCTCCGAGACGACAGACTGGTGCATGAGAGAGTAACGGGCAACAAGCCAAGGAATTTGTGTGCGTACGATGAGTGCACCCAAGATATTTAGCTTGGACTAGAGAATCATACATAGTGTGCGAGAGAGACCTATAGATGGAGTATATATATATGCATGCGAAGTAGAAAGATCCCCCCACACACACACACACACAAAGAGAGAGAGAGATAGAGAGAGAGAGACGGGGAGAGAGGGAGAGGGACCAACAAGGTTTGTGTGTTGGATGCGTGCGACAGAATTGAAGATTGTTGGTGAGAGAGAGAGAGAGAGAGCAGGAGTTCGGGAGAGGGGGAGGTCGCGTTTTATGCATCAAAGACTGATATAAACCATGTTTCGATATAAACTTGCATTCAAATATTTAAATTGGAGAACATGTTGTCTGCAATCCACACATGAACGGAGATATGCGTATATAAAACAAGTTCATTAATTTGACTCTCAACATCTTCATGGAGTACTATAATACTGTACAACATCCTACTCGATTCAGGTGTTAAATTTTGGATTTAGTTCACTATTTTGACCTGGTGAACGAGCTATTTCATTGAATCGAGATATTTCATTTTGGGTTTGATTCCCGTTTTTGAGTGGGTCAACTATTTGTCATATAGTAAATCGCTAGCAACGAGCATGTAAAAACACATTACTCGTGAGCATCATCTCTCCATCTAAAAAAGAAGTGGCAAGCTAATATTTCAAAATTTGATTCGAATCGACTTGGTAAGGTAGACGCGGATGCTCGTTCTCCCAAAATTTGAATGAACCATTAAACACCCTCTGCTCGGTGGAATTCACTGAGCAAATAAATGGGAGACGCGAAATTACCGACCTATGTGGGACACGCATCAATTGGCCCGTTATACATCAAGGGTAGGTTCATAACTTCATCCAAGCGCGTCTGCTCCTCGGCCGACATGACATGTGCCGAATAATTCATAAACCATGGTCGGCAAAACACCCTCTCCTCGCCCGAAATAGCTCGCGCCCACTATTTCAAAACACGCTCTCCTCGCCCGAAATCGCTCGCGCCCACTATATTTCAAAACACAACCTCCTCGCCCAAAATCGCTCGCGCCCACTATATTTCAAAACACGCCCTCCTCGCCTGAAATCGCTCGCGCCCAGTATATTTCAAAACACGCCCTCCTCGCCCGAAATCGCTCGCGCCCACTATTTGGGAGAAGCAAAGTTACTCTACTATCCCCAACCCTCAGTACACAGACCCAAGCCGAGAAGCTTAAAGGCAGGGCTAGAACTGTAACTTCCCCCCACATTTCAGACAAATGCGTCTGTAAGACATGGTTCCCCCTCCCAATTCCCCATTCATACCTCGTGGGCGCCAAATCACCTTCTCCTCAGAAGCTCCCTTCTCCCGAGCCGCGAAAACTCAGCCCCTCCTCCATGGCGCCCCCCACTGCACCAAATTCACAGCCGCCCTCCTCTCTAATCCCGGAGACGCTGTCCATTTGTCGTCATGCACTGGGCCGTGTGCCTCTTAATCCGTGCTGCCGAGGCTGCCTCGACGACGGCCGCGTGAACCGTACCGGAGCCGATTCACCCCCGCCGTTGTTCATGGCGCCGGAGGGGCTCCAACTTTGGACCCGTCCAGAGCCCTGGCGCTGCTTCCCCGTAGCCATCGACCATCGCGACATCTATACTTCCCTGCCGCCGGTAGCCACCACAACCGCGCCGTCCTCACCGACTAGGCAACTGGAGCTGCCTACTTCACCGGGCCGCCAGATAGGTCGCACCCTCATCTCAAATCACTTTATTTAGGCATCAGTTGTCTGAATAATTATTCTGGGCCAATCGATTCCCAATGCGAAGCAGCACCCCTTGAGCCGGCGGAGCTCCTAGGCTGCCAGTTGGATGGTGTCCAATGTAAGGGTGCGGGGGCACAAGTTCACCGCGGGAGTAGCGCTTATATGGCTATCTTAGAGTTGTGTGGGTTGAAGGTACTGCCGCCGCCGGATCTGGATGACGGCGAGTCTTTGTGGATTGGCCCGGGGGCAGCGCAACCACGGCAGTGCGGTGGGGCGGGGAGCGGGGTTTTGGTCGGGGCCACGGACGGCGGAGGCAGGCTGCTCTGCCGGTGGTCGCTGGCTCTTCGGGGAAGATTCCGAACAATGTCAGACGGGAGGCACAAGACGGCCATCAAGCCATCCAGTGTAGATCGGACAGTACCAAAATAAAATAAAATCGTGTGACCCCAATGCAGTCTTCAGTCAACACACGGGTGACCACTCTCGTACCTTGCTGTTGATCTCTCACGGTATTTCTTCAGATCAGAGAGATGTGTCGTTCTTAACATTATGTGTTTTCCGCATCTTCAGTCACACCGTCTTCCGACTCACCACAGCTGCTCCAACAAGGGAAGCATGCACCAGAAAGGAGATATAGTCCCCACTCAACAGTTCCCTGCATCGAATACGCGTGCCCGACATGGACAGCCACAACAACTGCAAGGCCATCGACAAGTCAGCACATGATGCTCACTCCTATGGATGGCGGCCAGATAGGTTGTACCCTCATCTTACTTGTGTGCAACATTTATGGCTTTGTTATTCATCTAAGCATTGAAAATAGATTATCACATTTCACTGTATATTCATGCTGATCTCTTATAGGTCTTGTTCAGGAGTTAACGTTGTTCCATAGTTCAGCTAAGAGACTTGTTCTTTAGGTAACGCTGTTCCATAGTTATCATCCATGAGCCAGTGCTATCCCACAGGCTGGTGATTATAGTATTATACCACTTCTAATACAACCTATGTTGTTCCTTAATACTTTTGTGTGCCATCTAGTTAATCTCAAGTACAAACGATACATATTCTGTAGCTTTCATCTATGTTCTCCCTTTAGTTTTTGAGACCTGTTGCTGCTAGTTAACCCCAGTCCTACTATTTATGTCGTCTCCTACAGGCACTCATTACATAAATCTAACTACTAGTTGTCTTCCATGCATGTCAGATATAATTGCACACGTTGATTTATCCATAAGAACCTCACGGAGCAATGTAACGGCAACAAACTTGACATCAATGATACCCAATATGATGGAACATGTAAAGGCAGTTCTTCACAAGACTTGCAGGAAGATGATGAATCCTATTCACCCCATAAGGTCCTTGCTCTAACTTGGCCCTTGATATGGGTACAACATGCCTATAATGTCCTGGAGTGCATCTACTCTGTTGCAATGCCTTGTGCTTCACCTGCTGATCATGCATGTAAATATGGCATGATTTCCTGTTTTTCAGTACCTATTCCATTAATGATAACATGTTTTCAAATTCAAGTACTATCATTCTACTCTATCGCAATGCCATCTGCTTAGTTTGGACATCATGCTTCTCAATATCTTATGCATTGTTATTCATGAGTATGTACTTCATCTGTCTACCATACCATGTTCTTTTTTTACATTGAAGTGTTGTTCTAGTGGTCTCTTGCAATGCCATAGTTTCCCAATCATACACGCATATGTTGCCTTAGTGTTTTTCTGTATTGTATTCCTCTAGCATACAGTTTTACATTCAAGTGGTGTTTTTTACACTGTTGTCATGTCGTATCCCTAGCTCTTACATCATACTCCCTCCGTCCGGATTACATGTCGCAGAAACGGATAAAACTGGATGTATCTAGAACTGAAATACGCCTAGACCCATCCATTTATTTCCGGATGGAGGGAATACATGTCAATATGTCATGCCTTTCTATTCTTCAGTACCTATTCCATCTTTTTTGTAGCATGTTTTATAATTGAAGCACCATTCTTCTATATAAGGCATGCAAGGGGAAGACGGCTATGTTAGAATCTGAGGGGTTACAAACCAGGTCTTTGCAAAAGGTCCAAACGCCAGGAGATAATAAACCAACTCCAGTTTTCATAGATACTGCTCTAGCACGGAGAAACCCAACTCCCACTGATAATAAGCAGATTCCAGTGGCCAAAGAACTAGTCCGCTCCAGTCCAGCAAAAATATGTCAACTCCATTCTAAGAAGCGTGTGTGTATCCTCGCATCATGAAATTTTATAGTATTCTAATCATATTTTCTACCTGTTTCTTACCCATCTCTCTTTTAGAAAATAAGGTTAAACGATAGAAGATTCCCTCCATTGGGATCGTATTCGAGGAAAGTATCTTGCGGGAATTCTCTGTGCTCCAATGCTGATGTAAGTACCTGCTGTATATCACTATATTTTTACATCAGCATGTATTTTGTTAATCGATGTGAATCCAACCTTTATCTGATCTAAATTCACTTGTAGCAAAATGTTAAAGGCAACAATGTTGATTTTTGTAAGGAAAACTGCCTGGTAGTTTTGCATACTGAGCTGCATGAGTGTACTATCTTATATCATGCACATTACTGAATTGTAGTGCTGCTCTGGTTGCCCATTCATTCATTGTGTCAATGTTGCTTTCGTATTACCTTACCTGGCTGATGATAGATGTGCCATATTGTGTTAATTTGGTGTAGGCTGGTGTGGTCTGGTTGCCCAAACGTTTGTTGTGTCAATGTTGCTTTCCTATTGTCTAACCTGGCCAATGATAGCAATGCTAGTGTGCTAATTTGGTGCAGCCTGCTGAAGATAAGAAGACAAACTCTGAAAATAGCAAGGCAACCCCATTGTTTCTTTCCAATAAATCTAGGCCAGGTAATATGGCAATAACTCATGATTAATCCGTTCGGTTCCCCTCCTAATTTATGTTATGATGCAGTGGTCAAGATACTCTCCACTATCAATAATACAAGCCTGCGAAAATCGCCATCTGAATCTGTTCAATTTCCTCTGTCTCGAATGCAACGGAAAAAATGTATGTTTGTGAACCAATTAATGGCTGAAGCAATGATGGAAATGGTGGAGGAAGAGCTGCACATTCGTGCGCAACAACAACTGATCAATGTTTTCAGAGACAGTGTAGCAAAGCAGCAAGAACTTGCCCACATGCTTATGGGCGTCATCCGCGCTGAGGTTGCAGATTGTGACGTTGTAGATCGTTAGGTTCTGTTCATTTATCTGCACTGGCATCAATCTTTGATTGCCCAGTTGATGTAATTTCCTGTAATATATGTTGGATGTGCAACGTTTTTCCCTGTATGTCGTACCTTTGCTTGATCGGTTTTGGTCATGTGCATAATTGCTCATCGTAATGGGCTCAAATTATCTAATTGGCCCTAAAGACATGTACGAACTTTAGTGGGCCCATTAAGTTAACGGCCCGTTACCAGGCCGAAAGTTAATGGTCGGCCCTCTTACCTCCCGGGTCGTTAACATGCCGACATCAAAGAGGGCAACAGGTGGGCCCATTTGATTTCACGGGCCGTTAACAGGCCATTACTAAGGTCGGGCTACATATGGCCCAACTATACTGTGGGCCTTTAGCAGGCCGAAAGAGACAGCGGGCTCGTACTGGACCATGAAGAGAATGGGCCGCTAAGAGGCCGAAAGTCAGGTCGTACTGTAAATAGCCCAACTGTGTTGTGGGCCTTTAGCAGGCCGAAAGAGAAACCGGGCTGGTATTGGACCATGAAGAGCATGGGCCGTTAAAAGGCCAGAACTCAGGTCCAACTACAAATGGCCCAACTCATTTATGGGCCGTCAACAGGCTGAATGACACACCGGGCCGGGAATTGGCCCAACACTTATATGGGTCGCTAAAAGTCCAAAACTAAGGTCCGACTACAAATGGCCCAACTCAAGACACACCGGGCTGGAAATTGGCCCAACACTTAAATGGGTCGCTAAAAGGCTGAAAGATGTACATCCTGAAAATTGGCCCATCCCTTGAATGGGCCGTTAACACGCCGAAATCACATCAGGCCGATATTGAGCCCAAATATATAGCGGGCTGTTAACGGGCTCGAACTGACGATGGGCTGCAATGGTGTCAAATCTTTAACGGGCCATAGATGGGCCGAATTGGCACATCTCGTATGGGCTGTGGGCTTAAATGGACCTGACACAAGTAGGCCTTATATGGGCCGGCCTGCTAATTTTTACTGGGTCGGGCTTTTTCACCGGAATGGGCCACTGTTGGGCCGTGCCACGTGTCAACCTATCATAGGCGCCTCATGTCCAATGAATGGATGACATCGGTCCCAACGGTGAGCCAACACGTGTTTCCTCGGGCCAATGCGAATTTTACTGTTGGAAAATCCTCATTGGTCCGGGCTGTGAACGGGTTATCGGATCCAAAAGCAGACCCGATAGCTTAACGGCGACCCGTTACGGTGGATGCCACGTGTCAGTCACCCTTGATGAAAGCACCTTCATGACGCGCCATTTATCGTCATGGAAGTGGACACTTCTGTGATGATAATTTTGGTAATGTCATGGAACACTTCTACGACAGAACATGTATGACTATCTTGATTCTGTCATAAAATTGCCATGGGTGTACATGCATGACAGAAAACGTGACCTACTGTGACAAACACGTATCATCACGGAAGTGTCTTTTTTTGTAGTGTTGTTTAATCCATTGTGGGATGCGTAACGGTTTGAGCGGCAACAGCCGAAATTTGGAAAAAATATTTCAAACTTTCGTTCCCAAGTTCTTCAGCTATCAAGGACACACTGAACATTTTGAACGGGTTTTGAATAGAACGCACATGAAGAATTTGTGAACATACTAGGTTGAGTTTAGCATAGAGGGGGAACGGGTCCAATCACATTCACTTTGATGAAAATCAACTTGAAGAATTAGCAATAAGTGAATGCTATTGAGGCCATGAAAAACTCATATATATGTAGGCAATGAAGAACACCAGTCAAAAAGTTGAAGAAATAGCAAACTTGAAGAATTTGCAAAATGAAGAAATACTCAAATTTGAAGATTTTCAACTTTTGTTGGTGGCGTGACCCGCCATATAAGAATGATGATTTAAGACACCGCGTACAATTGTCATAGGGCTCTGAGAATCAAATTCTTCATTAATTTCTTCACACTTAGAGGGTTTGTCTTCATTGATTAAAGAAAAACGTTACTTCATGCGTTGCACATCTAAGTCACCAATTTTGCATGAGTGTTAGGATGAGTGTCCTTTCAAAGAACATTCAAAGATTCTAAGATATTTAGCTCACACCGCAACTTGCTAAATCTCTTCTCATCCAAGGGCTTTGTGAAGATATCCGCTAGTTGTTCTTCAGTCTTCACGTGGTCGATGGAGATGTCGCCCTTCAACACATGATCTCAAAGAAAATGATGATGAATCTGGATGTGCTTTGTCTTCGAGTGTTGAACTGGGTTGCGAGCAATATTGATGGCACTCTTGTTGTCACAGTAGAGTGGCACATTCTTGATGTTGATGCCATAGTCCTTGAGGGTTTTCTTCATCCATAGCAATTGAGCACAACAAGAACCAGCAACAATGTACTCAGCTTCAGCAGTAGACGGTGATACGCAGTTCTGCTTCTTCAAGGACCAACATACTAAGGATCGTCCGAGGAAATGGCATGTGCCTCACGTTGACTTGCGATCCACTCGATAACCAGCATAGTCAGAGTCAGAATATCCAATGAGATCAAAAGGCGATCCCTTGGGATACCATAATCCAAGTGTTGGAGTGTGAGCTAGATATCGAAAAATATGTTTCACGGCCTTGTGGTGTGATTCCTTCGATGTAGCTTGAAAACGGGCACACATGCAAACACTAAGCATAATATCTGGCCTAGATGCACATAGATACAATAAAGAGCCAATCATGCAGCAGTATACCTTTTGATCGAAGTCTTTACCATTTTCATTGGTTCATAGACGGCCATTCGTGGGCATAGGAATTTTGACGCCTTTGCAATCTTGCATGCCGAATTTCCTCAGCACATCCTTGAGGTATTTCTCCTGAGAAATGAAGATGCCATTGCGCTGTTGACGAATTTGAAGACCACTAGGCCATTTTTGTCTTGCTTTTTTCGGTAGATCCACTTAGTACCGATGATATTGTGCTTGCGTGGGTCTGGTCGCTTGAGAAATTCCCACACATTGTTGAGCTCGAATTGATGTAATTCCTCTTGCATAGCTTGAATCCACTCAGGCTCCAGAAATGCCTCATCAACTTTGGTGAGCTCTGTGATAAAAAAAAGCAAAGTGCCCACAAAAGTTAGACAAATGTGAAGCTTTTGAGCGTGTGAGAGGACCTAGTGCATTGATGTCATCAATGATTTTCTCAATCTGCACTTCATTTGCAACACGAGGATGTGCAGGTTGATGACTTTGATTGTGTTGAGCATTTTCTTCAGCGACATTTTCTTCAGGTACACCAGCATGATTTTCTTCACGATCTGGAATAACTTCTTTAGCAGATTCTTCAGTAGGTATGACATCCTCAGTAGCCTTGAACTTGATGGATTCCTCAGAAGACATTTCATCTATCACAGGAGGTAGGTGCCCTCTTTGCGAGCTGTTAGTTTCGTCGAGCCGCACATCTATAGTTTCAACAACCTTGTGGTGAAGGATGTTGAAGACTCTGTAGGTGTGCGAGTCCTTTCCATAACCAAGCATAAAACCCTCATGTGCTTTCGGTGCAATTTTAGAATTGTGATGAGGATCTCTAATCCAGCATTTACAACCGAAGACATTGAAATAACTCACATTGGGTTTCTTGTCAGTGAGGAGTTCATATGAGGTCTTGTTGAAGAATTTGTGAAGATATACCCTGTTGATGATGTGGCACGCAGTATCAATAGCCTCAGGCCAGAAGCGAGGAGGCGTCTTGTATTCATCAAGCATAGTGCAAGCCATCTCAACAAGAGTCTCGTTCTTGCGCTCCATGATGCCATTCTGCTGAGGAGTTTTGATACGTCTCCAACGTATCTATAATTTATGAAGTATTCATGCTCTTATATTATCATTCTTGGATGTTTTACAATCATTTTATAGCAACTTTATATCATTTTTGGGGACTAACCTATTGACCCAGTGCCAGTTGGTGTTTTTTGCTTGTTTTTTACATCGCAAGAAATCAATATCAAACGGAGTCCAAACACCGAGAAACTTTTTGTGGATTTGGTATGGACCAGAAGACATCCAGTGGGCCAGAGAAGCACCTGGGGGTGCCTCGAGGGGGGCACCACCCACCAGGGGGCGCCTGGGGGGCCAGGCGCGCCCAGGTGGGTTGTGCCCACCTCGGTGGCCTCCCGCACCCCCTCTTTGCCCTATAAATTGCCAAATATTCCAAAACCCTCGGGGGTAACCCTAGATGGGAAGTTCTGCCGCCGCAAGCCTCTGTAGCCACCGAAAACCAATCTAGACCCCCTTCCGGCACTCTGTCCGAGCGGGGAATCATCACCGGTGGCCATCTTCATCATCCTGGCGGCCACCATGATGAGGAGGGAGTAGTCCACCCTCGGGGCTGAGGGTTTGTACCAGTAGCTATGTGTTTAATCTCTCTCTCTCTCTCGTGTTCTTGAGATGTCACGATCTTGATGTATCGCCGGCTTTGTTAATATAGTCGGATCATATGGTGTTTTCCCCTCTCTATCTTGTGATGAATTGAGTTTTCCCTTTGAGATTTTGTTTTATCGGATTGAATACTTTTATGGATTTGAGAGCACTTGATATATGTCTTGCAAATGAATACTCATGGTGACAATGGGGTATCATATTGATTCACTTGATGTATGTTTTGGCACTCAACTCGTGGATTCCCGAGGTGGCATTGGGGTAATCTACGCATAGGGGTTGATGCACGTTCTTGTCTTTGTTTCTCCAGTAGAAATCCTGGGGCACTCTTTGAGGTTCTTTGTGTTGGATTGAGTATTATGAATCTGAATTTGCTTTGGTGTTATTTTAGTACTAACTCTAGGATAGATCGAACGGAAAGAATAGCTTTGTGTTATTTTAGTACGAACTCTTGAATAGATCAAACGAAAAGAATAGCTTTGAGGTGGTTTCGTACCCTACAAAAAAGTTCTTCTTATGTTCACCACCAGATAGGAACTTTGGAGTGATTCTTCATCGCACTTTGAGGGATGGTTATATGATCCAATTATATTAGTATTGTTGAGAGATTGCACTAGAAAAAGTACGGACCCTAGGCCTTGTTACTAAGAATTGCAATACCGTTTTTGTGCCCGTTTACTATTTGCTACCTTGCTGTTTTTATTTATTCAGATTATAAAAATATATTTCTACCATCCATATTACACTTTTTTCACCATCTCTTCGCCGAACTAGTGCACCTATACAATTTGCCATTGTATTCGGTGTGTTGGGGACACAAGAGACTTCTTACTATTTGGTTGCAGGGTTGTTTGAGAGAGACCATCCTCATCCTACACCTCCCACGGATTGATAAACCTTAGGTCGTCCACTTGAGGGAAAATTGCTACTGTCCTACAAAACTCTGCGCTTGGAGGCCCAACACAAGTCTACAAGAACTAGTTGCGTAGTAGACATCAAGTGTATGGGGCAGATAACTCATGAGTAATACTATGTTCATCAAGATAGTCTTCAAGACCAGTACTCTTGAACTCGATCCCGTTGTCACTCCGGATATGCTTGATCTTCACACTGAAATTCGTCGAGGCCCTTGAGGAAAATAGTTTGAAGACTTCCTGCACTTCAGTTTTGTAAGTGATGATATGCACCCATGTGTAACAAGAATAATCATCAACAATAACAAAGCCATATAGAGATGCTGCATTTGTTAGTGTGGCATAATGAATAGGGCCAAAGAGGTCCATGTGAAGCAATTCAAAAGGACGAGAGGTATTCATGATAGTCTTCGAGGGATGCTTGGATCTGGTCATCTTTCCAGCCTCACAAGCCCCACAAAGATGGTCCTTGAAAAATTTGACACCCTCGATGTCAATGACGTGCTTCTTCTTCGCGAGTGTATGTAAGCTCCTCATGCCAGCATGACCTAGTCGTCGATGCCATGGCCACCCTTCTGAAGCTTTTGCAATTAGACATGTGGCAGGTTGTGGTCCTTTAGAGAAATCAACAATATACAAGTATCCTCTCCTAAAGCCTTCGAAGACTTTGGAATTGTCAGATTCCATGAGTACTAAGCAGCGATATTTGCCAAAGACGACAACCATATCAAGATCACAAAGCATTGAGACAAGCATGAGGTTGTATCCAAGTGACTCGACAAGCATGACTTTGTCCATGTGCCGATCCTTTGTGATAGCAACCCTACCTAGACCCAATACCTTGCTTTTTCCTTTGTCAGCGTAGGTGATATGCTTCAGATGCGATGGAGATAGTATAGAGTCCATTAATAGATTCTAGTCACCAGTCATGTGATTTGTACATCCACTATCGAGGACCCACTCAGTTGCTTTGACTTGATCATCCTGCAGATGAATTAGTGCATCTCACAAACTCATATACTTCAACAGTGAAGAATATGACATCAAATTCATCAGATAGAATTTCATCAAGCAGAACAACAAAAATAGAAGTATAAGGACGTGAGAAATGACTAATTCATTTCGTCATGATTAACTTGCATCCTTTCAAGCACATTCAAGTCTCCTGCAAAATCAGCAGATGCTCAAGTTCATCTGGAGACCTGACCCTGCATAAGAGATTAGTTATTTTTATTCATGACCCACATCTGGAGGGGTGGCAAAGAGTTCATCATCCTGCGAGCTCCATATGAGAATGGTGGCATTGAAGCCACTGCACTTTGTTTCACAGATGAGGGGTTAGAGTATGCATATGAATAAGTGGAGAAATTCTTCGAGGATTTATGAACATAATGATTTGAAGAATAATGCACATATTCATAGCTCTTAGATTTTCCCTGCGAAACAGAAGTGTTAGCATGATGATGTTCATACGAGGATTTGGATCCATGTGAGGAATTTGGTCCATATGAGGACTTGGATCCATTTGAAAACTTTGGTCCATATGAAGAATTTGATCTGGGGCTCGTATTCTTCACAGGTGGTGTCATGAGGACATTCACCTGAAGACTTTCAAGGCACCTTTTGGGAAACCAGATTTTCTTCATAGGGGGACCGTTCCTGCAGTTAGTTCCAACATATCTAGCAAATACTTCACCATTCTGATTTTTGAACAACTTATAGTTGGAGTCAAATTATCATCACATGAATACGAAGATTCACATGTGAAGACAGATAATGTAGATGGATCTACGGGAGGTCCTTCCGCAGTGATACGTCTCCAACGTATCTATAATTTTTGATTGTTCCATGCTATTATATTATCTATTTTGGATGTTTTATATGCATTAATATGCTATTTTATATGATTTTTGGGACTAACCTATTAACCTAGAGCCTAGTGCCAGTTCCTATTTTTTCCTTGTTTTTGATTTTCGTAGAAAAGGAATACCAAACAGAGTCCAAACGGAATGAAACATTCGCGATGATTTTTCTTGGACCAGAAGACAACCAGGAGACTGGGAGATGAAGTCGGAGGAGCCACGAGGCGGCCACAAGGATGGACACGCCCAGGGGGTAGGGCGTGCCCCCCACCCTTGTGGGCCCCCCGTGACCCTCCTGACCTAATTCATTTGCCTGTATATTCTGATATATCCCCAAACCACCAGAGGCATCCACGAAAACACTTTTCCACCGCCGTAACCTTCTGTACCCATGAGATCCCATCTAGGGACCTTTTCCGGCACCCTTCCGGAGGGGGATTCGATCACGGAGGGTTCTACATCAACTCTACTGCAGTTCCGATGAAGCGTGAGTAGTTTACTACAGACCTACGGGTCCATAGCTAGTAGCTAGATGGCTTGATCTCTCTCTTTGATTCTCAATACCATGTTCTCCTTGATGTTCTTGGAGATCTATTCGATGTAATACTTTTTTGCCGAGATCCGATGAATTGTGGATTTATGATCAGCTTATCTATGAATATTAATTGAATCTTCTCTGAATTCTTTTATGCATGATTTGATATCTTTGTAATTCTCTTCGAACTATCGGTTTGGTTTGGCCAACTAGATTTGTTTTTCTTGCAATGGGAAAAGTGCTTAGCTTTGGGTTCAATCTTGCGTTGTCCTTTCCAGTGACAGTAGGGGCAGCAAGGCACGTATTATATTGTTGCCATCAAGGATAAAAATATGGGGTTTTCATCATATTGCTTGAGTTAATTCCTCTACATCACGTCATCTTACTTAATGCGTTACTCTGTTCTTCATGAACTTAATACTCTAGATGCAGGCAGGAGTCGGTCGATGTGTGGAGTAATAGTATTAGGTACAGAATCGTTTCAGTCTACTTGACACGGACGTGATGCATATATTCATGATCATAGCCTTAGATATCATCATAACTTTGCGCTTTTCTATCAATTGCTCGGCAGTAATTTGTTCACCCACCATATTATTTTCTATCTTGAGAGAAGCCTCTAGTGAAACCTATGGCCCCCGGGTCTATTTTCCATCATATTAGTTTCCGATCTTCTATTTCCATCATATTAGTTTCCGATCTACTATTTGGCAATCTTTTACTTTCCGATCCATAAACCAAAAATACCAAAAATATTTACTTTATCGTTTATCTATCTTTATCAGGTCTCACTTTTGCAAGTAAGCTTGAAGTGGTTAACAACCCCTTTATCGCGTTGGGTGCAAGTCGTTTGATTGTTTGTGCAGGTATTCGGTGATTTCTGCATTGTCTCCTACTGGTTTGATACCTTGGTTCTCAAACTGAGGGGAAATACTTATCTCTACTTTGTTGCATCACCCTTTCCTCTTCAAGGGAAAAACCAACGCAAGCTCAAGAAGTAGCAGGAAGAATTTCTGGCCCCGTTGCCGGGGAGATTTATACGTCCATTTTGCATCATGCTTTTATATTGATATTTATTGCATTATGGGCTATATATTACACATTATGATTTTATATTGATACTTATGCCTATTCTCTCTTATTTTATAAGGTTTACGTGAAGAGGGAGAATGCGGCAGCTGGAATTCTGGACTGGAAAAGGAGCAAATATTAGAGACCTATTCTGCACAGCCCCAAAAGTCATGAAACTTCACAGAGAATATTTTTGGAATATATGAAAAAATATTGGGCGAAGAAAGTACCATAGGGGGGCCACCTGCCATCCACAAGGGTGGAGGGCGTGCCCTCCGGTCTTGTGGGCCACCTGGCAGGCCCCCGACGCCCATCTTCTGCTATATGGTGTGTTTTGACTTGGAAAAAATCATAAGGAAGCTTCCAGGATGAAGCGCCGCCGTCTCGAGGAGGAACGTGGGCAAAACCAATCTAGGGCTCCGGTGGAGCTGTTCTGCCGGGAAAACATCCCTCCGGGAGGGGGAAATCATCACCATTGTCATCACCTCCGTTCCTCTCATCAAGATGGGGTCAATCTCCATCAACATCTTCACCAGCACCATCTCTTGTCAAACCCTAGTTCATCTCTTCTATCCGATCTTTGTCTCAAAACCTCAGATTGGTACCTGTGGGTTGCTACTAGTGTTGATTACTCCTTGTAGTTGATGCTAGTTGGTTTATTCGGTGGAAGATTATATGTTCAGATCCTTAATGATAATTAATACTCATCTGATTATGAACATGAATATGCTTTGTGACTAGTTACGTTTGTTCCCGAGGACATGGGAGAAGTCTTGTTATAAGTAATCATGTGAATTTGGTATTCGTTCGATATTTTGATGAGATGTATGTTGTCTCTCCTCTAGTGGTGTTATGTGAACGTCGACTACTGTGACGCCCCCGATTCAATCGTACACTAATCATACACGCAAATGTGTACGATCAAGATCAGGGAGTCACGGGAAGATATCACAACACAACTCTAGACAAAAATTGAAATAATACAAGCTTCATATTACAAGCCAGGGGCCTCGAGGGCTTGAATACAAGCTCGATACACAAGAGTCAGCGGAAGCAACAATATCTGAGTACAGACATAAAGTTAAACAAGGATGCCTTAAGAAGGCTAGCACGAAAACAACAACGATCGAAGAGGCAAGGCCTCCTGCCTGGGACCTCCTAACTACTCCTGATCTTCGGCGGCCTCCATGTAGTTGTATCCGTCGGCAGTGGCATCTGGCTCCAGGGAACCACCATCTGGTTGCATCAACCGGAAAGAAGAAAGAAGGGGGAAAGGGGTAGTAAAGCAACCGTGAGTACTCATCCAAAGTACTCGCAAGCATCAGATCTATACTAAGTATGCATTGGTATCAATTGGAAGGGTTGAATCTGTGGACTGAACTGCAGAATGCCAGAATAGAGGGGGAAGGCCTAGCCTATTGAAGACTAGCATCTTCAAGCAGCTCCAAGCATCTTGCATCATGTAGAAGAGTAAAGAATAGCAGTTTAAATTTAACAAACATGTTGTAACATTAACGCCCAGAGATCCTTTCTCGACTCCCTACGAGAAAGCAATCCCGGAGCCATATCCATCACATATCTCAAGTAACCATTTCTTGTTATATAAGATCAGGATACAAGTCTGAACGTCCATTTCCCTGGACACGGTATTCAAATATATATCTTCCCAGCAGGGGTGCACCATGTTACCCAACACGCCCGATCACTCTGGTCGGACACACCTTTCTGGGGTTAATGCCCGGCCTCGGAATATCAACATGTCGCAGCCCTACCTAGGCTCAGCAGAGAGGTCCCCACCGGTCTACATCCTAAGTGCCCCAGGGTCTTGGGCCCATCGCCCATTGCACTCTGGGTCGTTGCGCGCAGGGTGAATACCAGCGCCACCTCGGATGGTCGACGCGATCTGATCGTGCCGCCATACTGAACTGGACGTCTGACAAAGCTTCGGCTGATACTGCGATGTCGAGGCCCATATCTATTCTCGCGTGGTGGTTAGTGCGTAAAGGCCAGAGGCCAACTCAGAACAAATACCCAAACCTGTTAGTGCATTGGGGGCTCGCGGAGACGAGCAGAGACTCACGATAATGTGACCCCGTCACCCCGTCTCATGGTCTTACGGCAAGGGCCCAGAATGCCGGGCCGTGCCACGTAGAAAACTCGCGGGTGCTCTACGGGCCCGCCCGACTTTCACATCAACTCGCGGGTACCCCTCAGGGCCGACCTGACTTCAACAATGGTCTCAAGTAAAGTCAAGGTAACCGTGTGTCCAAACATCAAGGGGAAAACCCAAGGAATCATCCTCGGCGGATTCCACTCGATGTAATCATCAAGGTGAATGTAAGAGGAACCACCTCGAGGTTCACACTTGAGGTGTTGCACGATAGAGCCGTAATGGGAATTGTGAAAGAAGAACCACCCTTATTGACCACGATCGAATAGTTACACTACAGAATTATCATCAGGAGTGCGTTATGAGGGATCACCCTCGGCACTCGATAGTAGCTCTGCAGAGTCGAGCAACAAAAGGGGCGTGATGTGATGTGAGGTGTCGGGCTCTGGTCGTCGATCACGTTGATCGAGTCATTGATAATGAAGCTGGGGCAACAAGGACAAGTGGGGGTCACTGATGGATCACTAACCAACCTATACTAAGCAGTTTAGGATAAGCAGGTAGGTAACAATAAGCAGGTTACAAAAGCAGGCTATGCATCAGAATGGGAGCAATCAATAACAGTAGCAAAATCTAATGCAAGAATGAGAGAATGGAATGGGCGATATCGAGATGAACAAAGGGGGGCTTGCCTGGAAGCTCCGCTGAAAGGGAAGAAGGGTCGTCGTTGACGTAGTCGATCACAGGGGCATCAACAGCGGTCTTGGTGTCTACCAGAGAGAAGAGGGGGGAAGAAACAATAAATACAGAGCAAACAAGAGCGATACTATGCATGACAAGACAAAAAGAAGCACTAGGTGCGTTCTAACGCGATGCTACACGATACCAGCGAAGGGGGGGGGGACATCCGGATTCGTCTCGTCGTTCTGAGCAACTTTCATTTAGAAAACTTTTTCATCCGAGTTATGGATTATTTTCTAAGATATTTCAAAGATTTAAACAATTATTTGGGATTCCTGAAAACTGGCCAAGTCTGAGAATTGTTCAGTCTTTAAACTTAACTTAGCTATTTTTCAGAGGCTATCACTAGTGTTCTGCCCATCCTATGAATTAGCGCCTTATACCAATTGGAGCATTCTCAGTGATCTACAAGATAGTAGCACTTTCATCCAAATTAGAGTTCATTTGCTTGATCATCAACAGCTCTAAAGTAGCTATGAAAATAAAGCTGTTTTCGGCTTTTTCTGTTAACAGAACATACCATTTTGCGATTTTCATAGGATTTAATCCATGCATCGAAAAGATTTGGTCCAGTGGGATAAAATGGAGTTTGTCATGTATACTTTCTACTCATATTATTTTCACTCATGCTAGGAATTGTCTTATCGCTGTTTAGGGGCTGTTTAGAGGGCTAGTCATTGTAGAAATACAAAAGCTAACTAGTAGCTACAGTAGCATTCAGGAGCAACAGTTGATTCAGCAGAGTAGCCGCTGCAAGCAGGAGCAAGCAGCAGCGGCACTAGCAGTAGGCAACGCAAGTGGCAGCGGCGACGGGCGCAGGTGGCTGCAGGAGACGCGCGCGAGCACGCGATGCACGCACAAGGCAAGGCCGCGGCCGGTGGAGCTCGCGAACGGGGCGGCCGCAGCAGCAGATGCAGAAGCAACAGCGCCGCGCATGGGAGGGGAGGAGGAGCAGGGGGCGCGCTGGGCGAGTGCAGCAGCAGAGTAAGCGGGGGGCGCGGGCAGCGCGCCAGTGAGCGCGAGCGCAGCGAGGTGAGGCAGAGGAGGGGGCTAGGGACGACGCGGGTCGCGGCGCTCGCGACGTGTAGGCGGGCAACCACGACGGATGTCACAGCCCCAAATCAACTCTTGTTTGACTTTGCTTGCTCATCATGTCATCATGTTTATTTCCCAAAGAAACTTGAAATGGGGATGTTGAAACCCTAGCACTAAATGAATTCAACTTGGTTCAAATAAACAATATTTTAAATGAACCCAAAATGCCCTTTGAAAATGTTCATGATTTTTGATAAAGGTGAAAACCTCTGCCAAAATGATGCCAATATTTTTAGGCCATTCTGGATTTTTGGAATAACCCGTATTGTATTTGAATTTGGGCATTTAAATGCTATACATATTTTAAGTGCTCAAATAATTGTGAAATTAAATGAGGGCCGTTGGAAACAAATTCACAAGTTCCCACAATTAATTTTAGCATTTTAACAAATGGTTTAGTATTTTTACTAAATCAAAACATACTGCAGGAAATAGAAAACAGAAACAAAATTAGAAAATCAGAGAGAAAGAGAGAGTACCTGGGCCACTTACCTATCCTTACCTGACGCAGGCCATCTAGCAGCCCAGCTGCAGCCCAGCACTGTAAAGGGCCCAGCCCACCTCCTCACCTCATCGTCTACCTCCTGCCAATAGGAGCAGGGGCACGTGGTCGCTGCGCGCGCGCCAGCTCCTGCTTCCACCGCGACGCCGACTCTTCTGGACGCGCCACGGAGACGCCCAAAGGCCTCTCTCCCCTCCCCCTCACCCGCTGCTCTCTCTCCCCTCCTCTGTTTCTCTCGCGCATAGCCACCCGATCGCAATCGTCGCCGCTCGTCGTCGTTGTCGTAGCCATGGCCACCGCCTCGCCTCGCCAGCAAGTCCACGAGCCTCGTCTCCGCCACCTACGCCTTCTACACCGAGCCAAGCGGCGTCGGAAGCCTAGAATCGCCGTCCCCAACGTCTCCTCCCTCCTCGGTCGCCAGAGATCCACCTCGCCGCCTCGCTCGCTCCGGCACCTCCCCGAGCTCGCTGACCATCCCTACGTGATCACCGTGAGCTTTTACTTCCAACCCCCCTCCTCCGTCTCGTTTGCACGCTGTAGCCACCGTCTCGCTTGCGACCGAAACCGCCGCTGCCCGGCTCGTCGCCGTCGCCGCAGCACGCCATCCCAGCACACACCATGGCCACCTTTAGATGCGCCGCATCGCGGGCTTTCGAACGCGCCCGGCCGCGCACCCAGCCGACGCCGGAGTTGGCCGGACGGCCATCGCCGCCGCGCTCCGTTCATCGCTGGAGTTAGCCCGGTGACGTGGACGGATTAGACTAGTCTAATTACCATGATTAGTCTATAAGCATAGACACTGCCATGTGGGTCCCCCAGCCTAATTAGGTTAGTCTAAATTTCCTGTTTAGAATAGTGCTAATATGTGTGGCCCCCACGTGTCAGCTTTGACTTTGGTCAAGTCAGCGTTGACCGGTCCCACCTGTCATCCACCCAAACTGGCCCTGTGCCACTGACGTGTGCACCCCGCGCGTCAGGTTTGACCTGGAACCCGTCTGTTGACCTGCTGAGGTCAGCATGATGTAGTGCTGACGCAGTAAATGTTTCTAGAGTTTAGAATAAATCAGAAATGGTTTATTTATTTCAGAAAATGTTCAAAACTTCTAAAAATCATAGAAATTCAACCGTAGCTCAGAATGAAATAATTTATATATGAAAAATTATCAGAAAAATTCAATCTATCCATCTGTACCAGTTTCATGCATGACAAACCCACCTAAACCTGTTGTATAGGTGAAAACACATGAATGGCATATACAAATGTTTAATTTCGAGTTGCATTTGGTTCAAATGGACTTCATTCAAATAGAGTTCTAGACGCATTAGCACAAACCACATCACATCTTCATGCCATGTTCATGCATCATATTATTGCATATGCTTGTGTATTGATTGTCGACACCGTCCTTCTCGATAGGTCCTGCTTCGGAGACTGCTCCAGAGTACCTGTCTAAGGAGCAGTGCCCCCTGTTGATCTTTCAGGCAAGCAAAAACCCCTTGTTCATTCCGATACAATCCCACTCTCTCGCTCCTGCTCTCTTTTACTACATCAGGACAACAACGATTCAACTGTTACATGCTGCGGTAGTTGAACCCCTTTTCCTCTGCATGACCTGTCATTGCCACAGTAAATAGATGAAACCCACTAGCATGAGTAGGAGTTGTTTGAGCCCTGATGTGCCTACTCATTCATGCTTGTTTGTCATGCCTACTACTGCTTAGAGTTGAGTCAGGTCTGATTCATCGGGGATGAATTGGAATGTGGTGAACATGTCCTACTGTTGCTAGCTAAGTGTGTGAACACGATTTGGTAAAGGTAGCGGTGAGAGGCCATGTAGGAGTACATGGTGGGTTGTCTCATTGAAACCGTCCTCAGGAACTGAGTTCTGTGTTTGTGATCCATGAATAGTTACTACCACACATTGGGTTCCGGTAACTCAACCCCTCTCGTCTTATTAACCGCCTCGATCTCTGTCCAGGAGTTGCAACTAGTTTCTGGTGTTTGTAGGTTGTGTTAGTAGTCTACTAAGTGGCACCCGGTACAGGTGGGCTTGGGACAGACTAGGTACCGTGGCACGGTGTACCAAGCGTAGCTCCATCTGTCGAGGTGGGCTTGGGATCTTCTTGCGGATGGAACCCGAATAGGTGATAAACCTGGACTAGAGACTTGCATGGTTAGTCAGGTCGTGGCCGAATCCCTCGCCAGGCTTCCGCTTGAAGGTTGCCGAGATACACGACATGTACATGGTGGTAAGTGGCGAGAGCGTGTGTGAAGAAGTACACCCCTGCAGGGTTAACATCATCTATTCGAGTAGCCGTGTCCACGGTAAAGGACTTCTGGGTTGCTTGTATAGTTCATAGACAAGTGAAAGTGGATACTCTAAAACGTGTAAGATAAGCGTGAGTGCTATGGATAGGGGTTATGTCCCCCTTTCCTAGTGAGAGCAATACGCAATGCTGCTACGAATAGAGATAGTGCCCTATCCACTGCAGAAATACGGCACCCACGATTCCCAGTAGTAAGTCGTCGGCATATCGCGCGTAACAAATCCTTATTAATAAGGAATGGCTTTTAAAGGGGGCCAGCTTACGGGCCAGGCCTCTCTCTGACCTGATAACTCGTAGGGAGACGGGAGCGGATCCATAGTGGTGTATTGATATGGTGAATATGTGGACTCGTGTGCGCCACCTCAAAAGAGTTACTTGCAGTCGTAGTTTAGGATAGCCACCGAGTCAAAGCTGGCTTGCTAAAGTTAAACTCCACCACCCAATTTGTTGATACTGATGCATATGTAGCTAGTTCTGATGTAGGTCTTGCTGGGTACATTTGTACTCACGTTTGCCTATTTTATGTTTTGCAGAGAGACGTCAGTCTCGCTAGTAGTTCCGCGTGGACTTTGACGTTTAGCTTGTTACCTCAGCTACGATCTTGTACCCTTGGGAGGGTCTTGTAGATAGTCAGGCTTCTCAGCCTTTTTCATTTGTAGTTGTCTGTACTCAGACATGTTTATGCTTCCGCTCGATGCTTGTATGCTCTATATGTTGGGTCATGAGACCATGATTGTAATACTTGGCTCCTCGGAGCCTAATGAATAAATACTTGAGTCGTAGAGTTATGTTGTGATTCCATGTTGTATTTACACATATCGAGCATATTGTGTGTATGATTGAAATGCTTGGTATGTGTGGGATCCGACAACCTAGTTGTTTATCCTTGGTAGCCTCTCTTATCACTACAAAAAAAATACACTTCCGTGATGATACGTGTTTGTCACAGTAGGTCGCGTTTTCTATCACGCATGTACATCCATGACAAATTTATGACAGAATCAAGATAGTCATACCTGTGCTGTCGTAGAAGTGTTCCATGACATTCCCAAAATTATCATCACGGAAGTGTCCAGTTCCATGACGATAAATCGCGCGTCACAGAAGTGCTTTCATCAAGGGTGACCGACACGTGGCATCCACCATAACGGAACGCCATTAAGCTATCGGGTCGGGTTTGGGATCCAATAACCCGTTAACAGCCCCGACCAATGGGGATTTTCCACATGTAAAATCATCATTGGCTGGAGGAAACACGTGTCGGCTCATCGTTGGGACAGATGTCATCCACTCATTGGACGGAAGGCGCCTATGATACGTCGACACGTGGCATGGCCCAACAAAGGCCCATTCCTGTGAAAAGGCCGGCCCGTTTAACTTGGTCAAAAGGTGGCGGGCCGGCCCATGGAAAGCCTGTTAACGGCCTGTTCGCATATAGCCCATTTATAGCTTGCTAACCCAAGGCCCATTACGCCCTATCCGAATTAGGCCCAGTAGCGTCATCTGGGCCATCCAATATGATTCCAGCCCGTTTTCACTTCTGGCCCATGTATGGCCCATGACGTCTTTCGGCCCATATGAGGCCCTATGTAACTCTTGGCCTATTAATGGCCTGTGGTGAAACTGGCCCGTAATGAACAGTGTATCACTTTACACCCATTAACGGCCCGTGGTGAAACTGGCCCGTAATGAACAGTGTATCACTTTATACCCATTAACGGCCCGTGGTGAAACTGGCCCGTAATGAACAGTGTATCACTTTATACCCATTAACGACCCGTTATTCTGTTGGGCCGTTTCCAGCCCATGTTATCTTTCGGCCTTCTCAGAGCCCATTTATTCTTGGGCTCATTTCCAGCATTCGTTTACTTACAGCCCGTTACTGTCATTTTCTGCTTGTGGGCCAAATTCAGCCCGTGGTTACAGTCGGCCCGTTTGTGGTCCGTTAATACGTTGGGTCGTTTTCATAGCGTCATCAAATACGGCCTATTAACGATGGCCTGTTATGGTCGGCCCATGAACGTACGATTCCAACTCTAGCCCGTTTATGGCCATAATGCGGCCTGTTATTGGCCCATGTTTGGCCAATCAATCATATGGCCCGTATAAGGCCCATTGATGATACGACCCGTAGAAGGCCCATTGTTTCTATGGCCCGTAGAAGGCCCATTGTTTCTACGGCGCGTAGAAGGCCTACTGTTTCTACGGCCTGTAGAAGGCCCACTGTTTCTACGGCCCGTAGGAGGCCCAGTGTCACTACAGTAAATATTAGCCCATGGTTATTGTGGCCTAGTTTAAAAAAATAGGTTATTGCAGCCACTAGCAAACCGCGGAAAAAGAACTGCACTGACTACAAGAAAACAAATAAACAAGACAACAAGGAAATAAATAAGCAAGCAACTTATGCTAGGCTATCTAGGCTATTACACATATTACATCCACTGGGCATCAAAGTTCGCCATCAGTGCAAATATAGGGAACAAAGCAGCATATAAACACCGCAGCAAAACAAGTCCAGAACTGAAACCACTTCAGAAGAGTTCAAGAAACAATATCCTGGGTACCCATAATGCTGGCAAGATGCTTAGCAAGCTTATTAACTTTCTCTTGTTTGGCGCTTAAATCCTCCTGCGCTTGTTGTTGCACAAGAAAGTACGCATCTGAATTCTGCAGGGACTTCCTCAGTCCTTCGGCTTCTTGCCGCAGCACAGCTGACTGATGCCTTTCAGCTTGTAGCTGAGACTGAAGAAGCCGAAGTGATTCAGGTAGCGAGTTCGAAGAGCTTGTGCCAGCGGTACTGGCCAGTAACTCGAACACTACATCAACGTAGGACTGTGGGGTTTTCTCACTGTCTACAAGATCGTTTTTATCACCTTTCTTGGAGACCAACAGGGTTGTCTCACTATCTTGAACCTTATCTGCATTACTTTCTGTACCATTGCATAGTGGGGTGCTCTTCTCCAATATTCTGTTTGCATACTACAAGAGAAACAAGCAGACACATCACAGGTTTAGCTTGTAGTATACGAAACTCATTTTTGTAAACCGGTTCAGTAGTAAGGTGGACAGGATAACAACATGAAACAAACATATATCTATGTACTATGGTCACTGTATTGTCCATATCATTCTAGTTTATGTTCCCTAATCAAGATAGAGACACCGTTCAACTCATATATTTTTAAGACACAGCAGCATAGACAGAATATAAGTGTGAGAAACTAGACAGCATTGGCAGCACTTGTAATGTGCATCACATGAGAACATAACTATTTATACAACTTAAACTGAAATCAACATAGAGCAAGAAGTTAGAACAGCAATCCAGTTAAAGAAATAGGTTTAAAACATACCTGTTGCGCCATTGGAGTTTCAATTGGATCCTTCAAATTCGAAAGTAGTTGGTATGAGTAAATACAGTGATGCAACAGCAAAGGAGTATGGACCATAGCTACGGAATCTGACCTGAGAACAGTTGCTCTTCTGCTTTAAACGTGGAGTTTGGGTTAGCTGTGGTGGTCTTCGTGCTTTGGGCACTGCAGTAGCTTTACAAACTGCTCGTGTGGGGGTACTCTGTGGTGGACATGGTGTTTTGTCAACTATAAGTGGGTTACTATCCGCTGGGGTTGCGGTTAGATGGGTTGTAGCGGGTTCTCTGCCCAACGGTGTAAGTGTGCAATCTGGAAGAGTCTCGATTATGTGTGGTGGGGCTAGTTTGTGGGCCAGTACAACCATGGTTCTATCTGCATCGACGGTAGCACTGTCTTTTGTGAAGAACGGGTTTTTGCTCCCTTAGATACTGCCATCACCCCCTCCAATTCAAATGGCTGATAAACAAGAAAAGAAATTGAACGTACAGACATTGTATGATAGACAGATGTGGTAATTCACATATATGTTGTCTAACCAAACTGGACAGCATGACACAATTTCACATATATGATGCCTAACTAAACAGGATAGCATGACATAGTTCCAGATATATGATGGATAACTTAACAGGATATAATGGCATAATTCAACATATGATGAGTACCTAAACAGGATGACATGACAAAACTATATGATGTCTTTCTAAAATAGGTTGGGATGAAATAATTCACATACATGTTGTCTAAGTATACAGGATGGCATGATATAATTGACATAATTGATACATATACTAAGCAGTTGGCACTCGCATCTATGATCTCTAAACTAAGCAGATAGAATTCAATATTGTGCATATGATGTCTAAACTAAGCAATGCAAGACACCATATGCATCATATGAGAAATATAAACATTGCAACTTAGAGCACACACCTCAGGTGGGATATAGGACCGGTCATCTGTCTCTGAATCCTCCTCTGAGGAGCTCCCTGTAACCATCGAGATATATGCTTCAACAGGTACCATTGCCTGCTCTAAAGACCTTGTTTTCACTCCAGATTTTTCCATAACCGGCTCAAATGGCTGATACACATGAAGAGTAGTTCAATATACACAGATTGTTGACAAATGGAATACGTAATGAAAAAAGATGGCATGAGATAATTCACATATATGATGCCTGGCTCCATGGCGGTGCATAATTCACATATATGATAACTCGGTGAAAAACATGGCATTGCATAATTCACATATCTGATATAGAAAGCAAACAGGAGGCATTCACACAAAGCATGTCTAATCTAAGCAGATGGCATGGCAATGCAAGACACCAAATGCATGATATGAGCAATATAACCCAGCCAAGTTAGAGCATGCTGCTCGGGGGGGAATACGACTGGTCATCTCTCTCCGAATCCTCCTCTGAGGAGCTATCTATAACCAGCAAGAAATCTGCATCGACAGGTAGCACTGACTGCTCAGAAGACCTTGTTTTCACTCCAGATTTTCCCATGATCGACTCAAATGGCTGATGCATAGGAAGAGTAGATGAATGTATAAACATTGTTGACAAATGGAATACATTATGGAAAAAAATATGGCACAATACAATTCACATATACGATGACTGGCTAAACAGGATGGCATTGCATGATTCACGTATATGATGCCTGGCTAAAGAAGATGGCATTGCATAATTCCCATATACTCCCTCCGTTCCTAAATATTTGTCTTTTTAGAGATTTCAAATGGACTACCACATACGGATGTATATAGACATATTTTAGAGTGTAGATTCACTCATTTTGTTCCGTATGTAGTCACTTGTTGAAATCTCTAAAAAGACAAATATTTAGGAATGGTGGGAGTATGATATAGAAACCAAACAGGTGGCATTCACACAAAGCAAATCTAAACTAAGCTGATGACATATAAGATGTATAATGTAAGCAATGCAAGGCGCCATATGCATGATATGACCAACATCAGCATGCCAGGTTAGAGCAAACACCTCAGGTGGTAAGCAGGCGTGGTCGGCTCCTTCTGAATCTCCATCTGAACAGTTATCTTCCTCTGGAATACAATCTGGAAATGCAGGAGGGGGGCACTTCGCCCACCATGGAGCGGCGTCTGCATGACATTATATTCGCACGCAACGGTCTTCTCTTTTTCTTTACATGTTCAGTACGATTGTGTACAATATCTGACATGCATAATAAAAAAAATAGTTAGATTTTGTAAGGCCTAAGGGGTGCATGCAAAAATCAAGACTGATGGTAGCAAACGAGTGCATGGATCCAAAACTAATGATAGCAGGTAGATTATAGCTTCAGTTTAAAAAGATAGACAATGGATCATCTATTGTTTGTTGCCCACCCAACGTGAACCACATAGAAGACCCCAGATGAACCAGATAGTAGACAAATACTATTCGTTGCTGGCTCGATATGAGACCCATGGGCAATTCAAAACTCAAGATTGAACGATAAAGTAGTAGGTAATAATAACCGATGTATAACGTAAGCAAACACAAAAGACTGCGACCTTTCTTCCGGAACTCTGTAGTCCTCGGGTTCATCTGCTCAGTCGATGGTGGTAATGCAGTTGGCATGGCTGGCGGCAACGGGGAAGATGATTTGAGGCGGCGAAAGGAAGTCTGCAGGGGGGATCTCTGCTGCAGTGAACGCTTCTGTCGATGGTGCACCTCAGGTGGGGTGGATGACGGCACGGTAGGAGCAGGACATAACACACAGAGTTTTCTTTGACGCCTATCTGAAAATGAAGTAAATCTGTAAGGGCTGCTTGGAATTAGAGGATTCTATAAACGCAGGGACAGGAAAAACACAGGAATAGGATAGGAATGCACGTGCAAAATAGAGCATTTGGAAACATAGGATTTCAGTCAACCTGGGTGTTTGGCTCACAGGAATTGGAAGAACAGAGGAATGGAGAAACAAACTGATGCGACGAGTGTACAACCTCTTTGGCATAGCCTTGTGGACCTCAGCATCATTGGGTTAGACGTGGAGGATGGTGATGATGCTGGTGTGACTGTCTGAGGCGGGGAAGAAGATCCGAGGCGTCTGGAAACGGCGCCGAGGGTACTGCTCCGCTGTGATGGACGGTTCCATCGTTGGAGCAGCTCCGCTAAGGTGTACGGCGACGAGGTTGAAGCATGACAAGACAGACAACGTTAATCTGAAGTGGGACCCTAATATCATCTGCAATAGATGATGTAAAATACATCACCAAAATGTGCTAGATGTAAAACGCATCAGCCGCGCCACGCCCGCTCCGACAGATGTTGTAAGTACTGTTCACTCTGAACTTAACTGAAGAAAATGAACTTCACTGTCGAAACTGAATTTTACTGTCGAAATTGATTGAACTAGTAACAGAGCATTGCAATAGATGTTTAGGGCGTTCAAGCACTAGTAGCAGAGAAGCAGTGATCTAAATCAGCAGACGCTCGAGCAGGGAACACACTAGCAGAGAGCAAGTCGTGCAGTAGCACCGCGAGCGAGTGCTAAAGCAGCAACTCCTGTAGCTGCCGGAGGTCGTGCAGCAGCAGCAGCGCAAGCGAGAGCAAGAGCAGAGCAGCAACACGAACGAAAGCAGGAGCAGTGCAGCAGCGTGACCGACAGCAAGAACAGAGCCGCAGCGCGAGCGAGAGCCGGAGCAGCTGCAGCTAGTGCCGTTATGGAAGTCGCCGTCGAGGAAGCAATGACATGGGGGAGAGACGCCGTGGATGATGTGGCCGGCGACGGCGCCGTCGATGGAGACATGCCATGTCTGCTCGGTATCGAGCACCGGCAGCCCTGTGAGATCTAATAAAAGATAAAATGCAGCGGTGACTGCAGAACCTCCTTGGTGGCGCCGAGTTGGCCTCGGCTTCATCGGAGGAATTGGTGAGGGTGCTGCGGTTCCGGTGGGGCAGGTCAAGATGGCGCTGTGGGGATTGATGTGGCGCGATAGACGAGGCGAACATCGGGGAAGCTCCTTGGAGGTGGAGGATGGGGCGGCTGATCCGGTGGGACGACGAGATCGACAATGGATCCTCATCCGGTGCGGTGGATGAGGGACGGCGAGCTGTTGCGGTGGACGACGTAGTCGGGGAAGAGTCTCCGGCTGGGCGGCGGTCGGGAGGCCGATGGAGGAGCGTGGGGTTTCGCGGGTTTTGGCGGCCTCGGTGTACGAATGGGGGGCGAAGGGGGAGGGGGGAGCCAAGCTTAGGGATGCGCTTGTCCGAAATGTAGGGTAAGTTACCAGCGTACCCCCACCGGTTTTGACACCGTGACGTGGAGCTTCATTTTCGGCTGAGGGGTAGAAGGGGGATTTCGCGTGTCTGGGCTGCGGGAGCGATTTCGGATGAGGAGGGAGTTCTCGCGCGCATCTAAATTTCGGGATAACAAGGCGCGGCGCGGGTTGAAGAAGCGGGAGTTTCAAAGCAGGTGAGACAAAAGATACTCGAGCTTGAAAATTTCGGGATAACAAGGTGCGGATTCCTTGTTCGGCAGAACAAACTTAACGTGTAAAAAAACAATTCATACAAGACACAAGAGAGTCATGTCCCCTTTTACTATATTGCTATAGATGCCATTGAAAAAACTACAAGAAAAATGTAAAAAAATATCGGGAGAACAAGATTACCCTGCACAGTACCAAATCGATTCGCACTTCCCTCAACAACAACAAAAAACAAATCAATTCCCACCAAAGAAAGAGTAATGTCCCTTTTTATACGATTACAGATGCCATGACCTCGAATTTCAATTTTTGAATCCACATTATGTTGAATTCGAATATATCGTTAGGTGACCTTGCGGTTTATAATTGATGTAGTCGTACATTTTGATCTTCCATCATATATGAACATTTTACTCCACCATGTGAACATATATATTGTCGTCTACCATATGGACTAAATTTGAATCAATTTTCCTTATTTGAATACGATTGTTATCAAGTTATACAATAATTTAAATATTATCTTGATAACAAAAAACATACATATAGCAGTAATCATATTTCACTATGAACTACATCTACCATACGCTCTCCAATTCAAATATTTGTATCCATTTTATGTTGAATTCAAATCATAGTACATTATTGGTCTAGGTAGCGAGATGTTTGGGATAATCAAAACCCTGTTTTCATACGTATAATTTTTGGCTGAATTGGGACAAGTTTTGGTATAAGCCTCTTGCAAAACCGGAGATTCTCTCAACAAGCCTCGTGGTTCCGAGAGGGAACGTGTCACCTTTGTGTGCGAAACGATATACGCTGCCTCCCCCCTGATTTTATTTACAGAGGCAACATAGAACTATATGAGTGCCCTGTTAAATTTTGGAATTATTTCAGGTTCATTTGGCCTTTTTATACATTAATTGAGTTTCTAGACTTTTAATGTGCATAATATAAATATGAATTGCATGCACATGCTCCGGTGCACCAAAGTGGGTTGAAAAATCACATGTGTGTCCTTGGTTGAATTTCTAGGTCCCATGGAAGAAATGAGAATGAAATTCAAACATCTGGGTGTCATGACTCGGCCGAGAACATCGAGAAACTTTGATTTTAAATTCATGTAAATCCAAAACTCGCCTGAAAATCATGAAACTTGGCATGGTGTCATGTCATGGCACTAACATGTTGTGGTAAAAAATTGGGCCTATTTGGAAGCTCGTGGTTCTAAGAGGGAACGTGCCACCTTTGAGTGTGAAACGATATACGCTGCCCCCCCTTGAGTTTCTTAACAAAGGCAACATAGAACTACATTAGTGCCCTGTTAAATTTTGGAATTATTCCGGGTTCGTTTGTCATTTTTTATACATTAATTGAGTTTTTGGTCATTTAATGTGCATAAGTCAAATTTGAACTACAAGCACATGCTCTCGTGCACCAAAGTTGGTTGAAAAATCACATTTGTGTCCTCGGGTGAATTTCTAGGTCCCATGCAAGAAATGAGAATAAAATTAAAACATCTGGGCATCATGGCTCGGCCGAGAACATTGAGAAACTTGGTTTTAAAATTCTTGTAAATCCAAAACACGTCTGAAAATCATGAAACTTGGCATGGATGTCATGTCATGGTACTACCATGTTGTGGTAAAAAAATGGCCGAATAGGAACAGATTTTGGTATAAGCTTCTTGCAAACCGAAGCTTCTCTCAAGAAGGCTCGTGGTTCTGAGAGGGAACGTGCCACCTTTGAGTGCGAAACGATATACGTTGTCCCCCTTGAGTTTATTTACAAAGGCAACATAGAACTACATGAGTGCCCTGTTAAATTTTGGAATTATTCCGGCTTCGTTTGGCCTTCTTTACACATTAATTGAGTTTTTGGTCATTTAATGTGCATAATTCAAATTTGAACTACAAGCACATGCTCCCGTGCACCAAAGTTGGTTGAAAAATCACATTTGTGTCCTCGGGTGAATTTCTACTCCCTCCTTCCATCTATATAGGTCCGAATGCATTTTTCGAGGCTAACTTTGACCAAACGTTAGAGCAATAATATATGACATGCAACTTACACAAAGCATACCTTCAAATTTGTATGTCAAAGGAGCTTCCAATAATATAATTTTCATAGTATACATCTCATGTGCTATTAATCTTGTCAATAGTCAAAGGCTGTCTTGAAAAACACATTAGGCCCTATATAGATGGAAGGAGGGAGTAGGTCCCATGCAAAAAATGAGAATAAAATTCAAACATCTAGGCATCGTGGCTCGGTCAAGAACATTGAGAAACTTGGTTTTAAAATCATGAAACTTGGCATGGTGTCATGTCATGGTAGTACCATGTCGTGGTAAAAAAATTGGCCGAATAGGAACAAATTTTGGTATAAGCTTCTTGCAAATCGGAGCTTCTCTCAAGAAGGCTCGTGGTTCTGGGAGGGAACGTGTCACCTTTGTGTGCATAATTCAAATTTGAAATACAAGCACATGTTCCAGTGCACCAAAGTTGGTTGAAAAATCACATGTGTGTCCTCGGGTAAATTTCTAGGTTCCATGCAAGAAATGGGAATGAAATTCAAAATTCTGGGCGTCGTGGCTGGGTTGGAAACATTGAGAAACTTAGTTTTTTAATTCCTGTAAATCCAAAACACGCATGAAAATAATGAAACTTGGCTTGGTGCCATGACATGGCACCAACATGTTGTGGTAAATTTGCAGTCCGATTTGCGAAGGTGCACACATTAACAATCAACAAAGTCATTTTGGAACAAGTGTTGTCATGTTACAATCAGAAACACAAGTATTATTGAAACCGTGTGCGTTCTACTTACTAGTACCATTTACGTGCCGCCACGCGTCCCCATTTTTTATTAGCTAGGAGGCGCCGTGCAGGGTAGCTATTTGAGTACGAGAGGCGTGCAATCAGACCCCTGCGCGTGCTTATCGGGAGGAGAGCCCTTTGACCTCCATCTGCCGTCCACCTCTCTCCCAAGGTCTCCATTAATGGCGCCCGAGCCTCTGTTTAATGGCGTGGCTATGTCTCACTCGACTGAGATTTAAGAGAGAAAAAAGAAAATCTGAAATCACGGATCTTGATGTAAGATCCGACGGACCTATATAGCATCTACTGCGACTTATAGCAAGACTGATGAATATATAAGGACGATTAAATTTTTTTTGGATCAAAGAAGGGCTTGCCCCTTCCGATTTTCACTACTGAAAACCACCACAATTCACAAGAAGTTCAGCACAACTCCAGCCTAACACGAAGGACTAAAAGCTACCAGATTGAAATCGCAACATCCCAAGAGGCCAACAAAGGCCAAACATCCACGCTAGAACCCAACATTTCACAAGCGACGACACAATCCACATCCTAAACCGATTATTACATCAAAAGAAACCAGGAAACTGAAGGAAGCCCAGCAACAACTAGAAGAACAACAACGCCAGGGTCGCCACAGCAAGAGTTTTCTTTATTCCAGCCTCGCAACATTGATCTTCCACAGAAAGATAAGGACGATTAATTGTCTTACATAATTAGAAAGATAATTCAAAAAGCCACATGCGGCTACGCCCGAAATACACAAGGGCAAAAGAAGAAGCAAGACAAGGATCTGGCTCGCTGATCTCTACTTTCTTGATGCGTTGCTGCAGGCCGCGGGAACTAGTCTCCACGGCGAGCGGCGATGAGCTATTTCGTGTCCTCAAGACGCTGCTTGAGAACATCCACGGATTCCTCCACCAGCCTTTGGCGCTCGTTGCGGAGCATGTCATTCTCGTCCATAAGTTTCTTGACGATGACGCCGGTCCTCTTCAACAAGGCACTGGTCTCCTCCTGCTGGTCTGCACTTCGGACGATCTTCTCCCTCAGCAGGTCGCGCTCGGCCCGGAGCCTCTCATTGCCCTCCCTTAGTTGCCGGATGACGCCGGTAGCATGTTCAAACGAGGCTTTCATGTCGTCCTGCAACCTCGCCCAGCCGGAGATCTGATCCATCTGGCTATGGACGATCGCATGCATGCCCCTGTAACATTCGTCGCCTGCCCGCGAGAAATTTTCGCAGACCGCCGCGGCGCGGCGGGACATCTCTGCTGCTTCCGCGGCGCGGCCGGACCAATCTGCTGCATCGACGGTGCGGCGGGACCTCCGTCCTGCTTCAGCGGCGTGGCGGGACCTCTCTGCTGCTACTTCCGCGCGGCGGGACATGTCGGCTGCTCTCGCAGCGACGCGGGACATCTCTCGTGCTTCCGCTTCCATGCTCGCCTCTCCCTGGTGGTAATCTCTCGACCCAGAACTCACGCTGGCCATGGCAGACGCAAGGGAAGGATGCTGAATGACGTGTTTGTTTTTGTGGATGAGGAGTTGAGGAGGAATGTGCAGTCATCTTGGCATACTAGTATTTATAACCGAGTTCTAATACGCTCCTAAGTGGGAAATAGTTTAGGTTGTGATCGGTGCGAATAGGTTTGCAATTCAATATAGCGTGGTACTAATACGCTCCTAAGTGGGAAACCGTTTTAGGTTGTGATCGGTGTGAACAGGCTTGCAATTCAATCAAGTGTGGAGTAATTTGGAATGTGACGAGACGCAAGCTCAAAATTTATGGACGGTTCTAGTTTCGAAGTACGGCACTATTCCCAGATGGAGTACTTCTTTTTCTACTCCCTCCTTTCCGGTTTTATAGGGCTTATCTCAAAATTTTAGTTTTTCCATTTATAAGGCTCAATTTGGTTGTTCCCCAACACATGTTCAGATTCCAAGGTGCATTAAATCATTGCATGCAAGTATTAAGAGAAAATTGACCAATGCATGTACTTTACGCATGCATGCATTGCAATTAATGCATTGATAAACATAATTTTTTGAGAAAAACAAGAGCATTAATTAGGTGCTTTTGCAAACTAAAAAAATATTCCACCACTCACCATCTTGGTTGGTGAGATTTTTGAATTAAGCCCTATAAACCGCAAAGGAGGGAGTACTGCTGTGTACGTGCAATAATTGGCACCATCGTATACATATCTTACGGTTAATGGGGCGTTCGACAGGAATAGCCGCGTGGCGAGCTCTCACACACGCGTCTGTTTTTTCTCGAAAAGGAGGATGATGACCCCCGGCCTCTGCATCTGGGAGTCACACACGCATCTGTAGCTACGAATTGTTGTGTTCTCAACCATCCGATTGGCTCTATCATGGATGTACCTATATACTAAAACATGTCTAGATATATCTGTATTTTGACAAATGGAAGGCATGTATTATGGAACGGAGGGAGTGCTTGTCATCAAAATGGATAAAAAGGGGCGTATCTAGAACTAAAATACGTCTACATACATCTCCTTTTATCCATTTTGATGACAAGTAGTACTTCTTACCCAAAGGAACTTTATATCCAACAGACACAAAATATCCGTTTGACTGTTGGAAATTACTGATCTGATGTCGAAGTAATTGCTGCATCGCCACCAAAACCCACCATTTCTTAAGCTAAAGTAGACCAAGGTAATCCCTATATTAGCATATTACTAAGATAAACAGAAGGCACTGTAGAAACATTTAGGACGTGAGCTTGTCAATCTGAATGTGGAGGGACACAAGCTTAGCCCCGGCCAGCAGCTTGGGCGGAACAGTCAAGAAGGCCAGCTCCTGCACGTCGACGTCGTCGGGATCCTTGCTGCTTGTCACATCCATTTCCACCTTGACGGCGTCGGTCGTGCCTTTGGGCTCCCCCGGCGGGCCGTTCGCCCACAGCTTGGCCACGTAGTGCGGCAGTGGGGACGCCCCCGCTCTAATGCAGACGACCGACATGGCGATAGGCGCAGCGATGTCGAGCACGCCGCCGACCAAGAAAAACGCGCGGCGGTCCTCCTTCGCGAACAGCAAGAGTCGTGGCTCCGACAGTGGCACTTGCAGCTGGAGCACCTTGCCGTACTGGATCCTGTGCACGGGCATGGGATGCGCGGTGCTGATGTGGTGGTAGAGCGCCGGCGGCGGGCCTTCGTAGCCGCAGACGGGCACGGGGCATTTGCAGGGCGCGAGCGGACACACGCTCTGGTGATCGGCGAGCTTGTGGTAAGTGACGTAGAGCCCATAGCCTTCGTGCGGGCACTCCACCCTCACCGACAAAAGGACGGAGTCCACCGTCGTGTTCCGCACATCGAAGCCACCGCCGCGCTCGCACTTCTAGCACTGCCGCTGGTTCCCGGGGTGCTCGACGCGGCAGTCCGCGCAGGCCAGGTGCCCTCCCTTGCACTGCAGAAATCAATCGAACAGCACATCAATCAAGAAACCTGCACCTTGCTCAATCAGCCGAACGGACGAGGTGTATTCGAACCTCATACACCGGAGGCGTCAAGGGGCGGAGGCACAAGGGGCAGTGGAGCACGGTGAGGTCCATCGAGACCTTAGAGAGCTCCATCGTCGGGTCCTGTTTGGTCTGCATGATCTCGCCCTCCTCGTGCACAACCATCTCTCAACTTGGGCCGGGGTATTACAAAGCTTTACCGTCATATATTTTATACTACTTCAAGGTGCATTAAATCAACACATGCAAGTATCAAAAGGAGAGTCACGGCATGCATGCATGCATTGTAATTAATGCATCTGTAAACACAAATTATTGAAATATATCGAGTGCAGTGCTTTGATGGGTCGCGTCAACTCGTACATCAACGAGAAGTTTGATTATCCTCTCCCTCGTGGACTTATCTGCACCTGCCTTTGGCTGTATGACAGGTTGGCCACACACCTGTCGGGCCCACCTGTCATACACGCAAAGGCAGGAGCATCCCTCCCTCGCCCATGAGCGTGGTGGCTGGCAAGACTAGGAGAAGCTTTCGCTACACGCTCTCCCTCCCGCACGCGGTGGACATGCAGCAGTTCAATCGGTGTCAGATGGCCAGAAGCATACTGTAGTACTCCTCTAGTGCAGTAGTACTCCATCATTGTTCGACTTCCCGAAGAGGCGAAGAGCCAAGCACAGCCCGGACGCTCGTGTGGCAGTTTCATGTGTAGAGTAGTCTAGGATAGCGTGTACCGTGCCTGTAAGCTTAAAATCGTTGGGGTCGGCTCCATGCTATGTGGCCGTCTCGAAGTTTTTAAAAAAAAATTAAAATAGTCTTCTGGCCCTACCTGACACCCTGGTGATTGTAGTTTGCACGCTCATCTGGTCAAGACAGGAATACATATTTTTTAATTTGTTTTTTTCGAAAAGGGGGGACTCCCCGGCCTCTGCATCAGAACGATGCATACGGCCACATATATTTTAATTTGTGGTGGGTAAATGTTAGAGGTTGCAGCAAATATATTGTACACTGCGGGTATTTCAGCCAAGTTTAGAGGCAAGCATGTGGGGCCAGTGCTATGATGTGTCGCGTCAACTCGTACAATGAGGAGAAGCTTGATTTTACTACACACCTTCTCCCTCACCCATGCGCGCGGTTGCTCGCAAACGAGGACAGGCTTTTGCTTAGTAGTACTTCTACAACAAGCTATCCGTCCCGCTCGCGGTGGACGGACATGCAGCAGTGGATTCGACACTGTAGAAGCAGTAGTAGTAACATCATTGTTCGTCTTCTCGAAGAGGCGAAGAGCCAAGCGCAAACCGAACGTTGCAGTTGCGAACATTGGAGCACACATATAGCCAGGCTCTTGCATGAGACAAAATTGCTATGTGAGCCCACTATTGCACTAGTACGTACAACTACTTGCTAGTATAGCCATGTAAACCAGAAAGGAGTATTTGCCCTTCTAGAGATTTCAACAAGTGACTAGACTACACCGAGATGGAGTACATATGGAGCAAAATGAGTGAATCTGCACCGTAAATAAATACGTACTAGTTCTATCGTTTTCCTCTCCGAGGTGCACAATATTGAGTATACTGACTAGTCTCTTTTTGACACGCATTTACGTTTTTTACACAGTACAGACGCAAGTGCTCATATACACGCGCATACACTCACCCCTATGAACGCACACACGCACGGCACTATCATCTTGAAATTTACGACGTCACCATAGGCACCTCGTCGTCGACGGGTCCATAGGTGCTTGAATGCCAAGGAGGGAGAGGGTAGCGGTTCCCGAGACGTTGAACGGTCAATGATACATCCTCAATTACATGCAGAGGGAATTAATTTGAGAAGCATAATAGAGCCAGCACGATGTGAATGCAACACAGTTTGGACTCTCATATAATAAAGGCGCCCCACCACTCCAATCCATCTACTCCCAAGTCTCTGCGCAACACTGCTCACTCCAATCCAAGACCAAGTGACCAGAAGCCACAAGCACCTATGGAGGCGATGGACACAAGCGGCAGTCGGCTATGCCAAATCATCCAAGGCGTCGGCCTGCGGCCCCGCACCGCGCAGCGTTTCCAGACGGTGCTGGCGACCGCAGGCATCGTAGACCTCGCCGACGCCGGCTTCGCCTCTCGCATGGACGACATGATGGTCAACTCCATCCGCAAGTTCACCGCCGTCAAGAAGCGCGCGGACGACCTTGCCGTACTGCTCCAGCCCACGCGCCCAGGCTCCTCATTGCCTGCCACCCTCATTGGCCTCCATGGTGACGAACTCTTTCAAGCCCTGGTGGCCCTGCAGGTGCCGGAGTTCGCGATGAAGAATGTGCACCTCGAGGCCGCGCTCGCCGCGCAGTGCCTCGCCATGCAAGAAACCGTCGACCTGCACATCCACGTCTACGAGGAAATCGTCTACATAGGCCACTACAAGGCAAGCAAGGACAGAAAGACGTTGGCCTTCTTCCAGCGGCTGGAATCTTTGGACGCCATTGTTTAGAAGCACGTCGACCTGGCCACGAAAGCCACTGCTACTGAGGCGCCGTTCGGTGGGCCGGCGCCCTGAGTCGAGGAGGTGGACGTCGTCGATGGATGCATCTCTTCTTGTCTCCTGTAACCAGCACTGCATCGCCTGGTGGCCTTAATGTTTTATTCGTATAGTACTCCCTCTGTTCCCAAATATAAGTCTTTCTAAAGATTCCAGCAAGTGACTACTACATACGGAGAAAAATGAGTGAATCTACACTCTAAACTATGTCTACATACATCTGTATGCTGTATTCCATTTGAAATAGTATCTAAAAAGGCTTATATTTATGAACGGAGGGAGTATATGGCATTTTTATTCCAGTCGTAACGTTTTCACTATGAGGTGGGGCCGCAGTTGAGCAAACCCACCCCGCCCACCGGGCGTCGGCCGAGTTTAGAATTAGAATAGAGAAAGAGGGAGGAGAGCTAGCTGTAGCACGGACGCTATTGTCAGATGGGACTCGTGTTTATAGAATAGGAGTACTGAGCACTCGTGCCTCTTTTTTTTAGGGAAAAATTAGTCGTATGTCTAGTACCACTAGTTGGGTGCGTGCGACCTATAGCTGTCATCACTTTAGGTCTCCTTTTCGAACCGCGGCTACGCTTCACTGTACATATTATTTCACGCATTTATCCTCCTATATGTACTCCTAGGCTATTTCCACGTGCTCCCATTCGCCAACATGTGGGACATCGAGCATCTGGGTCGTAGTGCATGCACGACTCGGAGCATATGCTGGGGTACTTTACATTTCAGACCTCACGAATTACATGCAAACCCCCCGTAGAAGAATAAATAAATGAATGAATTACTACATGAAACCGGATTATTTTCGTGGAAACCGGAGCACGTTCATTAAATTTTGGACATAACACGTTTATAAAAATTGACCGGACCGAAACCAGTCTAAGGGCCTCTTTGATTTTTCCCGCAAATAAAGGGCCTCTTTGATTCGCAGGATACTGAAAACACAGGAATGGGGAAAGTATGATGGCGATGAACCGAGACGAGGAGATCTCTAACTCAGTTAGAGGTTAGAGTTAGATTCTAACCCTGAACTAACTCTAAACCAAAGAGGTGTATGGATGGCAGGGTTAGATTGGCAATAAATGCTCTATCTCAATCATTTGACTACTTTGGACCCTATTTCCTGCCGGATTTGGAGGGTGCTTGGATACGTTTTACTTCCATGACTAAAAGTAGTGGGACTAAAACTTGCTAGCCTCACACATGCTTGGATCCAAATACTAAAGAGACTAAAATCAAGTTAATGAGCATTTATTTTGACTAAAAATTTTTAGTCCCAAGACTAGTTTTAGCCCCTCTTTAGTCAGGGGTGCTTGGAACTTTAGCCTCTTAAAGGGACTATTTTTAGTCAGACTAAAATAAGTCCCTTGGATCCAAGCACCCTCTTGGTGTGGCCGGCTCTTCTGTGGCCTCCTCCCGCTCACAATTGACATAAACGAACCATCTATACAAATCAAGGATGCAAAACATGATAATTTTTACTTTGTCCATACAAATGAGATATCCCACTTAAACATACAAGTCGTCAATCAAGCTTCACAAAATAAAAAACACTTCATGAAACAAAGAATGAGCTAAGTCATCACGGAAGTCATTCACGATAGGGAGGGAGCCCGGAGCCCCTCACGCACCGAGGGAGGAGCTCGCCATCGTTGCTCTGGAGGAAGGCTCTGTAGATCCCAAGCCCCGGGAACCCCTCCGACGCCGGCCCTTGCGAGTTGAGGTCGACACTGGCATGGGTAGCAGGGCCGCTTGCCGCCGACTGGGAACTTAATCTTTGGGCCTCTAGAAATAATGCAAGTCTGTAACTAAAATAGCTAGAAAGGCGAACTGAATCTTTGGGCCTCTAGAAATAATGCAAGCCTGAAACTGGAATACCTAGAAAGGTGAACTGAATCTTTGGGCCTCTAGAAATAATGCAAGCCTGAAAGTGAAATACCTAGAAAGGTGAACTGAATCTTTAGGCCTCTAGAAATAATGCAAGCTTGAAACTGAAATACCTAGAAAGGTGAACTGAATCTTTGGGCCTCTAGAAATAATGCAAGCCTGTAATTGAAATACCTAGAAAGGGCCTCTAGAAATAATGCAAGCCTGAAATTGAAATACCTAGAAAGGTGACCTGAATCTTTGGGCCTCTAGAAAGATTTATTACCTCCTCAAGCAGCATCAAACAATTCCATGCGTGCACCACAAATCTATACCAAGTTTGATCAGGATCTACTTTTCCAAATCAGAATTAGCGCTAGAGCAAGCAAGATCAATGATATGGCTGTGAGACAGAGAAGGAACAAACAAACTCACCCCTCTCGCGACCTCCCTGGTAGATGCGCCGCCACCGCGCATGACAGAAGGAGAAAAACGACTGGTGAAGGGGGAGCGGGGCGACCTTCGAAGGCCGGAGGGAGAGGGCGGCCGGAGTAGGGCGGCGGAGGCCGGAAGGAGAGGGCGGCCGGAGGAGGGAGAGGGCGAGAGGCCCTATGGGGAATAGAGAGGAGTCGTGCGAGAGGGGGGAGCGATCTGGTGCGGGCAGGGGAGATTTTTTTAGTTCTCTTTTAGTGGGCCCGAGGATAACTAACCCAATTAGAACCTCTCCATCGGGCTAGTTTTTTTAGCTGGGTTACAGCAAACTAGCTCAAACTAACCCCTCTTGTTTCGATAATTTGAGGCTATTTCAACCCAAACTAGCTCTAACTCAGGGATCCAAACAAAGAGGAGTGTTACTGTACATGCTATAGTGTGGACCGTAGCACATTGTTTTTTATGGCCATATCACCACATTGTTTTCTACTACTGGTTCCCTGGGCTACCGTGGTTCGCACTCCTCCGACCTGAGTAGTACTCTTGTATAGTACTAGTATATACCACATCATTCTTTGCTCCTTCTTACTACTCCGACATATGGGAGAGCCAGCATCCGGGTCGACGTGTCATGCACCAGATTAGAGCGCGGAACGGAAGGGGGGCATCACCCCGGTCGGAGCGCCAGTAATTCATGACTATAGTGAGTGGTCATATCACAAGTCTTTCTAGCAGTAACATGCCGTCAAATCGCACAGCCCCACATGCTCACCCTCCTCGCCTCTCTGTCAAACCGCCTACCCGAAAACTGCCGCGCGTACTGCCCGGGAAAAGCCCCGCCCTCAACTTTTAACTACGTGAAAATAGTTCGAGCTTGTTCGCTCTATATAAATACAGTACTTACTGTATGTTTATTCACCCGTGGGGTTGTTCAATGAATGGAGGGGCGGGGAGCACAAGTGAACAATACTGTAGTACTACTAGTAGTAAGTAGGAATCGTACCGTAGTCACCTTAAATAGAGAGTTTCTTTTCTTTGATGCCACGTACACAAATTGAAACGCTTGTTGTGGAGAGAAAAAAGATAATCACTCCAGTATATATGGACGCAGGGGCCTGAGCGCTTGCTTTACTAGGGTTGCTCTCTTCATTCTCTCATCCTCTCCAGATATAAACAAGACAGCGGTAGCGACATTTTCTCTCTGCTCACCGCTGGTCACAGATCCGGCCGGATCCCTTCGGCCAGTGTGTGTAGAGGACTAAAAGGTGCATCGTTCACGCGGTCATTGCCGCCGAGGGAGGAAACCCACAGCTGCCGGAGGGGCCCGATCCTCTGCCCGTGCCATTCTCTCTGACACAGCGCCGGCTTGGGAGGTCCTCCGACCATTCTTCCTCCCTGCCGTATTGTCCGCAGATCCGACCTGCTGCCGCCGACATCTCGGCGACCCTGAGGTATAAGTTCTTCGAAATCGGCCTTGCTCTACTGCCCCAGCTTCCCACGTCTCTGCATGTGCATCTTTTTCTACTCCCACCAGCTCTTCCAAAGCCACCTAAATTTTTAGTATTATTAGAGGTAAAGCTACTTCATGCATTCGAATCTAGGGCTTTGTTCAAACAACGAAGAAAGGGGGGAAAGTTGTAGCATGAATCTAGGACTTGATTCAAAGAGTAAATAATATGGTGAAAGTAGTAGAGACCGGATACCCAACCAGTCTCTTGGTTGAAAAGGGAAATAATGGGAAAACGCAGTACAAACTGGATAAGGAACAGATCTATTATTGGTTGAAAAAAGGATAGAAAGTGGCGGCTAGTGGACAAGTCAACAGAGTATGTCCAGGATTAGATTTGCTGCCATCACATAGTAAAAGGTCTCCAGGATTAGATTTGCTGCCCTCACATAGTAAAAGGTCTCAGGATTAGATTTGCCGCCCTCACATAGTAAAAGGTCTCAGGATTAGATTTGCTGCCCTCACATAGTAAAAGGTCTCCAGGATTAGATTTGCTGCGCTCACATAGTAAAAGGTCTCCAGGATTAGATTTGCTGCCCTCACATAGTAAAAGGTCTCCAGGATTAGATTTGCTGCCCTAGTACAAGGTCTCCAGGATTAGGTTTGCTGCCCTCACATAGCGTGAACAAACTCGGCATCACCACTTTATGCCTCCTTGTAGGTACATTGTGCTGATGCGTCCACTGTCGCATGTCCTTATACCAACCTTTTGCTGTTGTTAATGTAAGGGCGCATGTAAAATGAAGCGATCACACTATTACCTTAGGGACATGTCTAACCAGTGTTATTGTTAATCTAATGCCTCCAGTGATAAGATGCAATTAAACTGTGTTACAAATGACACTCCTGCTATTTTCCCCAGTATGATAAGTAAGTTGCTCCTTTACGCTGCTGAGTGTCCTGGTGTCCCCACGGTCCCATGCCCTTAAACCAACTCGTTAGCTGCTGTTGATTTAGTGTGTCTGGTAAACAAGCAATGTTACCATTAAAGTAATCCCATATTTGAGGAATCTCATTGTTGATCGTAATGCTTCTGGTAACATGAAGCACTGGTGACGTTTTAAAATTTCTACTGTCCTTGCGTGATTGCCATGAACATAATAAAGATGCTTCTTTTCATTTTGTATATGTTTCGTATATTCTTATTGACCAGCAACTGTTTAATTTCTATCTTTTTGTGCAGATAGGGATATCCATTTCACCTTGTTGCTATTGTGACCTTTTGGTGAACTGCACAAAACACTTTTTTGGAATGAGTGTCTTGTGCAGTTCAACTAAAATGTTACATGGGCAACATCTCTCAATTTTGGTGGAACTGCACAAAATGGTGATTGGAGTTTCCAAAATCTCCGTCAAATTCTGTTGGCAATCTCGTGCAACATTTTATTAGCCTTTGCAAGATGAGTCGTAGCTGAATGATGCAATCTTTGCTTCATTTCACGCGAACTGCAGAAAAAGTGGCATGAATTGAATCATCTGGTGGAGCTACAGGTTGACTTCCACTAGTGCCACTATTATAGTAATCATGCTCTTTATTATCTGCGCTGTGCAAACAGGAATACTCAACTACGGATGTTGTGACGGTCAAGAGCATTCGCCAAGTTCTTCGATTGTATAACATGGCTAGCCAAGATGGATTTAATCCCGATATTCACTTTATCAAAAGGCTCTAATGGGTTGGTTCTGAATCTTGCAAGCTGGGAATCAGTGAGATGTGTAGGCATCTTTGTTGTACTTATTATTTGAATCTTATTTGTTGGTTCTGAATCTTCCAAGCTGGGAATCAATGAGATGTGTAGGCATCTTTGTTGTACTTATTATTTGGATCTTATTTGTTGGTTCTGAATCTTGCAAGCTGGGAATCAATGAGATGTGTAGGCATCTTTGTTGTACTTATTATTCAGATCTTATTTGTTGGTTCTGAATCTTGCAAGCTGGGAAACACAGCATGATGATGCAGAGGACAACGACCATAACAAACAGTTCAAACTTGGTAGTATTATCTTTGTGAAAGTGCGACAAATGTGCTGATCGTGAGCGTCCTGAGAATAATAATTCTAATTGTTGTGCGTGTTGATCCTGTGGCACTGATAGAACGAGCGAATGCATTGCTTGTTTTAAGTATAAATTTCTATTAAAGCTAATTAAATTTAAGTAAAGTGACCACTAACTCCTATTATTACAGTACCAATACAGACCCGCTCGTGAACCGACGTGTGGCCGAGGGTGCATCTTCTGCCGGGCGTGCAGCGGACGAGGGAGGGGTAGTAATTGTTGTCGCCTGTACACACTCGGCTTACTGTTGAATCCAGTTCCCCAAGAGCTGAAAAATGAACTGTTGCCGCCGCTTACACACTCGTTCACTCGAAGAGACTCCAATGGAGATCCGAGGGGTGAGCCTGCTGGATATGGACTTCAGCAAGGAGTTCCCCTTTGAGTTCGCCGTTCAGTCCTATGGCTGCACCAAGTTGAATGTGATGTACACCAACGATACGGACTCGGTTAAGCTCTGCCTCGCCTCAGTCCTATGGCTGCACTAGGTTCTGGAGCATTCGCCCGTTTCATCGGCAGCGCCGACTGCACCTTCGCTACGGTGGAGAGAAGGAAGAAGGCGACGATTCGGCCATCTGGTGCAACAAGCTTGTCGACATCCAGAAGCAATACAAGATCATCAGCAACGGGCAGGAGAAGGACTCCGTGGTTGACCTCACTGAGACCATCATCGACCCCTGATACGCCAACATGAAAGAAGACGACCTGAACACGTGGGAGGTACCTCTGAATCTAGCCTACATAACCTACGCGGCCAAGGACGCATACGCATGCTACGACATGTACATGCAGATCTTGGACATGAGGGCATGTCTACTTCCCGTAACCGACGAGTAGACGGACAGCCGCAGCGTCATGATCAAGCGTGCCAGGAAGGTCTAGATGTTGTACTTTATCTCTTTATAAGCACCTTTATCATCTGAGTGTTTCATGCATTAGCCTATGTCTCGTAATTATTTGTTTTGTCCAAAATATTTCTTTTAAGAACCCATTAACCTGATTGCTTTTTTTAGTGGCTATTTGCTTATGTATGTAAACTAGTTCACTTGTCCGTAAAAAAACTAGTTCACTCGGCTGCCGTGCTTTGAATCTCCTTCCTCCCAACATATTCCCCTCCTTAGGTGGACCCAGCAGGTCTCTGAATTTTCTCCCACTTTCTTTTTCGATGTAAACTGAGTTTTCTCCCAGTATTTTCTCCCACATGGGCAAAGATGCCCCGTCTTCCCCATCTCCGGGTCGTTCCAGTCTGGGTGCGCTCGGCACGGTGTGGTCAACGTGGTCAACAACCGAGAGTCATCGGAAGATGACTGTACGTGAGAGGCTGACAGTGGGGACGCACCACGCCCATGGACGCATGCATGCAACGGAACGCGACGAGGTCAACGTGGTCAAGGAACGACTTCCATCGGAAGTATACTGTACGTGGAGAGTCTCAGCTGGGTCCGCGGCCGCAGCAAGTAAGTGCCTCCTTATTACGCGGAAAATAATGATTCCTCCAACTGACCGCAGGGATCCACTGGACGGGCCACGGTATTTTGCAAAAAAAACGTTTGCCCCCTGACTGCTGGGACCCACCTGACGGCCAACCAAATTTTGCGAAAAAACGTTCCCCCCGCTGTCAGCTCGGACCCACCGGAAGTGCCTCCTTATTACGCACAAAAAAATGAATACTCCCCCGGCTAGCTGGGAACCACCTTGGTGGGAGGCTGACTTGTGGGCCTACTAAGTTGACGGGGACGAAGGGCTTTGTCAACTTAGTCAATATGAACGATTCTAGCTGCAGTGACCGTACGATGTCCATCCAACGGCCGTACTGCTTCTTCAACCTCTGGTCTTCTTGCTCGAGCCGCCCAAAGCAGCGCCGGTCGTGCCGCATGCTCCTGCCTCCCGTGGCCGGCTGTGCTGCCGCCGAGGCCTCACTGCCCCCTACTATTCCCACCGCTGGCCAGGCCCTGCGGCGACGGCAGCCTCACACCGCAGCCGAACCAGTGAACCCTCGTACTCCTCTCCGTGCGGGCTTCCACTGCCGCGTCTTCCCCGGCTCCGCGTCGTCCCCTTCCTAGGCCTCGCCGTCGTCCACCGCCGTGGTGCTCTCCGCGTGGCGTGGTCAACGTGGTCAAGGAACGACTTCCATCGGAAGAATACTGTACGTGGAAAGGCTGACAGCTAGGTCCACGGCCACAGCCCAGTTTTTTTTGTGATTTGCCAAGTAAGTCGCTTTGTCAGGCCTGTTGGGCTGCAAATCTTTCAAGACGAGGAGAGCTTTCATTCGGTTGGCCGAGAAAATGGCCCATCAGTAATGAGAAATGGGATGTACATTTTTAAAACACATCAAACCGGTAATTAGTTTCAAATATCTTTTTTTTCATTTCAAGATTTTAAATTACATTAATTTTTATGCGTGGAGAATTTGTTGGATTTTATATTGATATACATTTATTTTTAAAATCAGTTTGAACGTGAGTTGAAATTTCGGGATTAAAAACAGTTCGGACCGCACCGAAATATGCAGAATTTCGTATAATTTTTTAACCGTGGCCACAATATGGGCTGTAATGCTAACAAAAAGAATATGGGCTCCAAAAAAACCTTAATAATTAGCAAATGGGCTGTAAATTATTAGAAATAATGGCAGATGGGTTGTATGCTGTTTTCCACAGATTTGAGGCTTTCCTAAAAAAAAGGTTGGCGCACAAGCAGTGACTGTTGGATGGCCATCCAACGGCCGTCGTGCTTCTTCAATCTCTGCTCTTCCTACTCCAGCCGCTCAAACAAGCGCCGGCGGGACTGCCTGCTCCCTCCTCCCCACGGCCGGCTCTGCTGCCGCGCAAGCCTCACCGCCCCACCGTACTTCCATCGCTGGCCTAGCCATCCCTCTACTCACCCACACCTGCAGTTATTCTCCGGCGAGAGCAGACGAACCAGTAAACCCTCGAACAGTCGTACTCCCCTCTGCGTGGGAAACAACTACCGAGTCTTCCCTGCCTCCGTGTCGTTCCCTTCCTAGGCCTCGCCGTCGTCCACCGCCCTGGTGCTCTCGGCATGGCCTGGTCAACGTGGTCAACGACCGACATGCATCTGAAGTGGACTGTACGTGGAGAGGCCGACAGCTGGGTCCACGGCGGCACACAAGGAAATGCCTCCTCATTACACGCAAAATAATGATTCCTCCACCTGACATCAGGGACCCACCAAAGGGCCTCTGTATTTCACGAAAAAAACGTTACCGCCGCTGACAGCTCGGACCCACCAGCTATATCTTCGCACGCAAGGAAGTGCCTCCTTATTACGCACAAAAAAATGAATACTCCCCCTGCTAGCTGGGACCCACCATGGTGGGAGGCTGACTTGTGGGCCTACTAAGTTGACTGGGACGGGGGCCTTTGTCAACTTTAGTGAATTTGAACTATTCTAGCTCCAGTGACCGTACGATGTCCATCCAACGGCTGTAGTGCTTCTTCAACCTCTGGTCTTCTTGCTCCAGCCGCCCAAAGCAGCGCCAGTCGTGCCGCATGCTCCTACCTCCCGTGGCCGGCTGTGCTGCCACGGAGGCCTCACCACCCCCTACTATTCCCACCGCTGGCCAGGCCTTGCGGCGACGGCAGCCTCACACCGCAGCCGAACCAGTGAACCCTCATACTCCTCTCCGCGCAGGCTTCCACTGTCGCGTCTTCCCCGGCTCCGCGTCGTCCCCTTCCTAGGCCTCGCCGTCGTCCACCGCCATGGTGCTCTCCGCGCGGCATCGTCAACGTGGTCAAGGAACGACTTCCATCGGTAGAGTACTGTATGTGGAGAGGCTGACAGCTGGGTCCACGGCCACAGCCCAGTTTTTATGTGATTTTCCAAGTAAGTCGCTTTGTCAGGCCTGTTGGGCTGCAAATCTTTCAAGACGAGGAGAGCTTTCATTCGGCTGGCCGAGAAAATGGCCCATCAGTAATGAGAAATGGGTTGTACATTTTTAAAACACATCAAACCGGCAATTAGTTTCAAATATCTTTTTTCATTTTGAGATTTTAAATTACATTAATTTTTATGCGTGGAGAATTTGTTGGATTTTATATTGATATACATATATTTTTTAAATCAGTTTGAATGTGAGTCGAAATTTCGGGATTAAAAACAGTTCGGACCGCACCAAAATATGCAAAATTTTGTATAATTTTTTAACCGTGGCCACAATATGGGCAGTAATGCTAATAAAAAGAATATGGGCTCCAAAAAACCTTAATAATTAGCAAATGGGCTGTAAATTATTAGAAATAATGGCGGATGGGTTGTATGCTATTTTCCACAGATTTGAGGCTTTCCTAAAAAGAAAGGTTGACGCACAAGCAGTGACTGTTGGATGGCCATCCAACGACCGTCGTGCTTCTTCAATCTCTGCTCTTCCTGCTCCAGCCGCTCAAACAAGCACCGGCGGGATTGCCTGCTCCCTCCTCCCCGCGGCCGGCTCTGCTGCCGCGCAGGCCTCACCGCCCCACCGTACTCCCATCGCTGGCCTAGCCATCCCTCTACTCACCCACACCTGCTGTTATTCTCCGGCGACGGCAGACGAACCAGTAAACGCTCATACAGTCGTACTCCCCTCCGCGTGGGAAACAACTACCGAGTCTTCCCTGCCTCCGTGTCGTTCCCTTCCTAGGCCTAGCCGTCGTCCACCGCCCTGGTGCTCTCGGCGCGGCCTGGTCAACTTGGTCAACGACCGACATGCATCTAAAGTGGACTGTACGTGGAGAGGCCGACAGCTGGGTCCACGGCCGCACGCAAGGAAATGCCTCCTTATTACGCGCAAAATAATGATTCCTCCACCGACATCAGGGACCCACCGAAAGGGCCTCTATATTTCGCGAAAAAAACGTTACCGCCGCTGACAGCTCGGACCCACCAGCTATATCTTCGCACGCAAGGAAGTGCCTCCTTATTACGCACAAAAAAAATGAATACCCCCCTGCTAGCTGGGACCCACCATGGTGGGAGGCTGACTTGTGGGCCTACTAAGTTGATTGGGACGGGGGCCTTTGTCAACTTTAGTCAATATGAACGATTCTAGCTCCAGTGACCGTACGATGTCCATACAACGGCCGTAGTGCTTCTTCAACCTCTGGTCTTCTTGCTCCAGCCGCTCAAAGCAGTGCCGGTCATGCCGCATGCTCCTGCCTCCCGTGGCCGGCTATGCTGCTGCGGAGGCCTCACCGCCCCCTACTATTCCCACCGCTGGCCAGGCCCTGCGGCGACGGCAGCCTCACACCGCAGCCGAACCAGTGAACCCTCGTACTCCTCTCCGCGCGGGCTTCCACTGCCGCGTCTTCCCCGGCTCCCCGTCGTCCCCTTCCTAGGCCTCGCCGTCGTCCACCGCCCTGGTGCTCTCGGCGCGGCGTGGTCAACATGGTCAAGGAATGACTTCCATCGGTCGTGGACTGTACGTGGAGAGGCTGACAGCTGGTCCACGGCCGCAGCAAGGAAGTGCCTCCTTATTACGCGGAAAATAATGATTCCTCCACCTGACAGCTGGGACTCTCCGACGGGCCACTATATTTTGTAAAAAAACATTTCTCCCTGACTGCTGGGACCCACCAGCTACATCTTCGCACGCAAGGAAGTGCGCCCGGGCAAAAAAAAACGATTCGCCCCCTGACTGCTGGGACCCACCAGCTACATCTTCGCAGGCAAGGAAGTGCCTGACAGTCGGGACCCACCTGGTCGAAGCGTACGAAACATTGTCATTCTGGTCACGAACATGTACGTACATACTGGTCGATGTAGAGGCGCGCACGTGTCGTAGTAGAGGCGCGCACGTAGCATGTACACGTACGTACAGCGGCCAGTGTGCAAGAAAGAAAATACGGCCACGTACGTACATACGGGCAGGGTCTCGAACACCTACTCACGCATACGTATGGCCAGGGCTCGTGTTCATGCCTGGGTCGGAACGGAGAAACAGCGTCGTCGTCGTGTTCATGGGGAGCCAACCGGCTGGGTCGAAACGGAATGCGTCGTCGTGTTCATCGGGAGGGCTTGGACGGAACAGCCGATGGAAACGAGGCCTGGCGTACCGCAGAACAGATGAAAGGGCCTTGTGTTCGACCGGCCATGTTTGAAACGGGATCCTGTTCATCGGGAGGGGTCTGGCGTACCGCAAAACGGAGGAAACGGACCTCCTATGGTCGAAACGGGGGTCCTGTTGATCGGGAGGGGTGTGGCATACCGCAAAACGGAGGAAACAGACTAATGCTGGAGCACTACGGTCGAAACGGGGGTCCTGTTCATCGGGAGGGGTGTGTTGTACCACAAAACGGGACTCCACGGGACACTGTTCATCTCCACCGTCGACCCCCTCCCACCTCCACGGGCTACTGTTCATCCACCGTCGACCTCCTCTAGCCTCCACCTGCGACTGTTCATCCACGGGCTCCTGTTCATCCAGCCTCCACCACGCACTACTCCACCGGCTACTGTTCAACCAGCCCTCTCCACGGGCTCCTGTTCAACCACCCCTCCACGGGCTACTGTTCATCCAGCCCTACACCGTCTACTGTTCATTCTGCCCTCCACGGGGTGGTCCTGTTCATCCTGCCCTCCATGGGGTCCTGTTCATCCAGCCCCAACCGGCTCGATCGATCGGGGTCCTGTTCATCAAAAGGCAACACCACGGGGTCCTGTTC